>NC_133434.1:9986962-10181962 GCF_011762505.2 Arvicanthis niloticus
CTGTTTCCAGTCAGAAGTAAGTACAAAAACCACTATACCTCACAGAAGGGGGCTATAGCTGCAAGAGCTTCAGTTAGGTCAACACTCTGGCTCTGGAAGGGAGGCATTCAAGGAGAAAGATCCAACCACGAGGGTCTTACAGGCTTGACTGTATCCTTCATGTTCCCCCATCTGGAGCTTGTTCAGTATATTGCTCAGGATAGGCATGTCCTTTTGTTCTTTCTAGATCACAGCCTTATTCCAAGACCCAGAAATTCAGATAGTACACCACTACAACTCCCACTGCCCACCACTTCTGGGTTCTTGTTTACTTTGTCTCAGAAAAGTATTTATTTAGGTTTTTTTTTTTTTTTTTTTTTGATGAAGCCCCACACATGCTATATTGGCCCCATGAAGACAGTCTTATAAAATCTAGTCAGGTTGGGGATCGCCCCTCAAAGTTCTTGAGTTGTTTAAGGATCCTAAGCTATCTCTCTGTCTCTTCATCTTGGCTAGAGTTTTCCTTTGTAATTCCCTCTCTCTAATCAGATTTTCAGCATTCAACCAGAGTTCAAGGTTAACCACATTCTGGCAAATTTAGGGGAAAGGTAAAGTCTTATCTTTCATTGTTAGTTTAACTAAATGAACTGTAGTGTGGACTTGGCTTCGTGAACTGTCCGAATAATTTAAAAACGACACAGTCTTGGGTTTTATTCGCAACGTATAAAACAGGGAAATTAGTGAAGCTTTGAATATAGACAGTGCTGGACGATTTTTCAATAGAATGACCATCCTAGGTTCATCTTCCCGAAAGACAGCGAGAGATTGACTTCAGACACATTGGAGAAGTTGGAGTGAGCAAACACAGACTTCAACACACATGTGTGTGGAGTGCCTGTTTCAGAAAAACGAGAGCTCAGTGAAGGACACAGCATAAAGAACACATAACCTAAGAGAGACACAGGCAAGCATAATTTCTTATTGGTTTGCAATGTGCTTCATACGTGCATAGAGTGCCTAATGGCAATAATATTTTCCTTAGAATTGCATTGGCAAAGACTCACTATACACTTAGTATACATATATGTAATAATATGCATGCCGTTTGTATAGAGTCTGTGCTGAGTACTCTGGAGAAATAGCCTATAAATCCTGGGAGTTGCCGTGTTATTTTTTTAATGCAGTTTCCAAGGCTACATGATTAGTCTTCAGCGAAAGCTACAGTTTAGCACCTGTTGAGCAATATTAGAGGAAATCATCTGTGTTGCAAGTGGAGAATATGTTAGAGAGGCTGGACTCAAATGGATCCAGGTTTAGCTCTCTTTCCCCTTCTGTTTTAGCAGACAAATAATCTGTTGCAACTTTGCCGCTTCTCTTCCATGGCTTGGCTCTGTTCCCACGCACCATTTTGTTCTAGGGGATGCCTAAGCGGATTCTTCAGTGTTAGCCAAAACAAATGAGGAGTTTGGCTCTCGGTCTGGTCCCAGCAGCTGCTGTGATTGGAGTTCTCTACACCTAAGACAGTGGGGCAGCTTTCCCCTTGACAGATGAACACATTTTCATAACTAGGGAAACAGGAAGCATGGCATACTGGGCGAGAGAGGGGCGGGGGGGGGGAGGCAGATTTGGGAAATGGCTTTGTTCTTTCTTATACCTGATATGGTTACCATTCAGCTGCAAGGTCCGAGGGGAGATTGGCGAGCCCAAGTGGGATATGCACGTTTCAAGTTCCTCATCTCTTCAGACTGCAGTTGTAAGCTCAGGCTGCCTTAGGCAGAACAATCCTTTGCAGACCTGCCCTAGGAAGCAGTTTGTCTTCATGCATGCAGGAAAGGTCATGGAGAGGTCAGGAAGTCTAGGGAAACCATCATACAAAATCAAGGCAAAGAAACATTTGGTGGTTTCCATTTCTTGGCCATACAATGAAGTTAAAACTGGAAATTGGCTGTTCTAAGCCTCCTCCCACCCCCCACACCCCGCAGAGATTTGGGTGTTACTACTAACTCAACCGTATTGGTTGCAGACACAGGTTCTTCAGGAAGCAGGATGTATCTCCAGTGTGCTACCTCATGGTAAATTTGTTTAGGTGATTCCATATTTACAATAGTCTTTAATCAAAATGGCAGCTTGAAAGGCATTAGTTTATCCCCAAGTTTTGAGAGTGTCTAGATAAATGTGGGTGCCAGTCACCATTGTGGGGAATTCGAGGGCAGAGGAAACTTATGGGAAGGAGAAACAGAGAAAAGTAACAAGAACACACACACACACACACACACACACACACACACACACACACCCCGAAAGTGTATAGTTTCAAATAAAATGATGAAGTTAAATGTAAGTATTGAAGGGTGTCTTTAAGGATGAGGGGAGTCTAGAATCCTCATTGGCATGTGACTCCTGGACACTCATTTCCAATTATCTCTATGACCAAAACCTTTTGTCTACCATGTAAGATTCCAAAACAACAGGACTGCCAGCTGAGGAGGCAAACATGTCCTATCATGCATTACTTCTGAGAAACGTGTCATTAGGCATTTTTATTGTATAGCCAAATCAGGCTTAGAACTAAGATGGCTATGACATCACTAGGCCATGTCATTGTACGGGACCACCATCCTATGAACAGAAACATCTTGCAGCATATGACCACACTGAATACACTACCATTTGCCAGACACTAACATAGATACGTTATATGAGGACATTCCCATAACAGAAAACACAATGAGCTTACTTTTCTTTACGTACACAAAGAAGGCTGAGACTTGGTCGTTCCATGGTGATATGGTCCAGAAAGAACGGAAGATTTTTAATACAATTCTTAGAAACTTCAACCAGCTTTGGAGTTTGAAAGACTGCTTTACCTGTTCCCTTTGTAGCTTACATTTGTTTTAGGTAGTGATAACTCACAGGTCTCTGTGAGAAATCCGTTTAGGCATCCCCTAAAACAAAAGGGTGCACGGGAACAGAGCCAAGCCATGGAAGCAAAGCGGCAAAGTTGCAACAGATTATTTGCCTGCTAAAACAGAAGGAGAAAGAGAGCTAAACCTGGATTGATCTGAGTCCAGCCTCCCTCTTTCTTGCTTGGCCTGAACAATGTCTCTGACATCTCTACATAAGACCACAGTCCAGGCTGCCAACAATGAGAGTTTGTACACAGAATGGACACTGGGCCTTTAACAATGGGCTAAGGGCGGAGGAGTGCAATGAGTTCTGCTCTGTTACCATGTGCCTTGCATTGACTATCTTTGATTATGTCTCCATTGTGCGAACTAATGGCTCCTGGAGAACTTACTGGGGCAGTCTATGTTTTGCATCCTGTGACTTCACAGGCATAATGCTTACTTACTCTCTGGACTCTTGCTTGCTCATTTACAAATCTTTACCTTCCTCCCCATCTACTATTTTCTATTTTCTATTTACACGGAGCTTTGGGTGAGGTGTTTTTTTTTTTTTGTTTGTTTGTTTGTTTTTTGTTTGTTTGTTTGTTTGTTTGTTTTCAGAACCTAATGAACTCTTTCTCTCTATAGACCAAGATTTCAATACTATTATGCTCATTAAAAATGCTACCTCTGTATATATTTCTTCTTATTATTTTAATAACTTTGCCCCTCTTCTTATCTTTAAATTCCCCACTCCGCCTTGCTGTATATGTCAATGAATTTCTTCCCATGTAAAACCAAGGCTATTTTCTGAGGAAAGCATCCTATGCCAAGTTATTTCCAATGAGCAGAAGAAGAATATAGATATGGAATTCCTGGTTTCTGATGTTCTCCATAGTGGTATGTAATGTTAGCGTTCACCTTAAATACCAGTACTTTAAGTTAGAAAGTTAATTGTGCCTATGAAAATGTCTAACACATAGTAGGACTTCAGCAGACATTAGCCATTGTCACTGCTCATTCTGAACATCTGCATCTATGAAAATGTGTAAGAGAAGAAAAGACATTGGCAACGATCCCTCAGCTGAGACTGGAACCTCATAAGCTCCTCCCCAGTTCATACTGGAATGTTGATTGGTCCTCCCCAGTTCACACTGGAATGTTGATGGTCCTCCCCAGTTCATACTGGAATGTTGACTGAGTCTCTCCAGATCATGCTGGAATATTGACTGGTCCTTTCCATTTCATGCTCGAATGTTGATGGTCCTCCACAGTTCATGCTGGAACGTTGACTGGTCCTCCCCAGATCATGCTGGAATACTGACTGGCTTGCTCTTGTCCAAGTTTTGATGTGGGCGCATGAGTGAAACAGCCAGGTCATGTCTGGAAGACAACATTTCCTAAAGCTTCTCATCCTCCCGCTTTTAAATTCTTTCCTCTCCCTCTTCCTTGATGTTCCCGAGCCTTGCAAGGAGTGGTATAAATTCCCTATTTGGGTGGTGGCTCACTGCTTCTCTCCTTGGCCATATCCAGTCTATGGTGGAGCCCATCAAAGACAGTCTTCACTTTGGTACCACTGTCTGTGATTTCTAGCATTTTCCCCTGCTCCTTTCCTCAGACTTCCCAGTGCTGCTTACATCCCCCATCTGTTCTTTCTGTACTGTGTTTGGAATCTTCTAGGCCTTGGCACTTCTGCATTTCAAGTCAGGAAGTAAAAAAGTTATTTTTTATTTCAAGTAGTTGATTCTTGGAATAAAAGGCATGATGTTTAAAGATTATTTCCCCTAGCTTCAGATCTCCTAAAATCTACATCAAAGTTTGAAAGTGAGAGATTTAACTCTTTGTTTGATATTAGCCTATGGAAAGAGAAGCGTTCCAGTAAACTCTTCACACCCCTTCGTGTGTGTTTGTGTGTATGTGTGTGTGTGTAGCAGATTAGACCTATGGTATCCTGTACTCTAACACATAGCTACATAGTTAGGTTATAGTAACATCCATGATGTTTATAAAATCACTGGAGAATGAGATTTCTTGCTTCTTTAAGGCACTTATGAAGACTTATAACGTAAAACTCGAATTGCAGTGACCCAGTTTAAAAAAAAACAAAACATAGCAATCATGGCCAAGACTGCCCATAAGACAGTAGCAATGGCTCCCTTACAACTCCAGGCATCAAATACCAGCTCACACACTTTTTAGTTTAGCCACTGTTTCACACTTTGTTAGCCATAATATAGGTAAAAGGAAACACAGATATATATATATATATATATATATATATATATATATATATATATATATATGCATGTCATGTCTCTTCAAAGGGCAGAAGTTCATTATTATATTTGGTGTTGAAGAAGATAAATTTTTTTGCTAACTCATTAAAATCTGTGGAAGGAAGGTCGAGAGTATACTTTTGGGGTAGCACTAAGTTTAAAGTCCTGTGTTCAAGCCTTATCAACACGTGTCTTAGGGTTTTACTTCTGTGAACAGACACTACGACCAAGGCAACTCTTATAAGGACAACATTTAATTGGGGCTGGCTTACAGGTTCAGATGTTCAGTCCAATATCATCAAGGCAGGAGGATGGCAGCATCCAGGCAGGCATGGTACAGGAGGAGTTGAGAGTTTTACATCTTCATCTGAAGGACACTAGGAGAAGACCAGCTTCCAGGCAGTTGGGATGAGGGTCTTAAAATCCATGCCCACAGTGACACATTTCTTCCAACAAGGTCACATCTACTCCAACAAGGCCATATCTACTCCAACAAGGCACCTCCAAGCATATTCAAACTTCTACACCAAGCCAAATAAAAATCAAATAAAAACTTAGGATGTACAAAGGCACCATATAGTATGATACTCTAGTCTATAATTCTGTTGCTCTTCTTGGTCTGTGTTGATAGAGCAGTATCTACATGATCTATTTTAGATAGGATTGTTATTGGCCATAATGCTTCTGTTGATATTTCAAAAGATTCATCTCCGAATTCTGGTAATAGCTTCTGTCAACCCATGTGATGCATATGCCACTATACTCTTGGATAAATGGACAAGAATAGTGATGTATTCATGTTTTATATAATTTGACTGCTATGAATATGTCTTGCTTAGTGTTCAATTACCTTTAGTTTATATACAATGTCAGAGGCTGTGCTTTCTGCTCCCCGTGATTGGCTTTGTTCACTAAGGACTTCATCATTCCCTTTGGTATGTGATTTTGTGTTCTCTGGGAGAGCTTTGTGCAGTTCCATGGATTTTCCTCTTTAAACATGGCCCTCCTCCAGCTTCTGTGACCTTGGAGCATCGTCATTAGCTTTACTTGTCAACTCAACACACTTCAGAAGAGAGAATCTTCCTTGGAGAATAACCTCTGTCAGACTGGTCTGGGTCATGTTGATGGAGAATTCTCTTGATTCCTAATAGGTCTGAAAGTGCCTGGCCTGCTGTAGGTTCAGGCGAGTGTGTCTGGGCAGTAGATAAAAAGTAGCCAAGCATGGTTATTAAGCATCACTCCCTCAGAGTATTTGCTTCTGTTACTGTATCCAAGTTCTGGCCTTGAGTTCCTTCCCTGGTTTTCCTTGACAATAGATTGTAATCTATAAACCAAATAGCTCTTTCCTTCCCCCATGTTGCTTTTGGTCATCATGTGGTTACAGCAACAAGGAAGCAAACTAGAACAGCCTAGAGCTTCAACTTTGCTTTGTTCCTCATCTTCACTTTATCACTGGACCATCACCTCTCAGCGTTGGGGTGTGGGCAGTACCCCATTGAAATCTGACTTCTGGAACTGTCCTGCTTCTCCCTTGTCATCAGTGCATCGTCTTCCACAGTTGCCAAGGCTCTTCTAGGGAAATGTCTCCGGTTTTGCCTCCACTGATCACCTAGCATCATTAGGAGTCTCTTTACTGCCCCCACTATCAACTCTGTTTGAATTACACAAATAGCAGCAGATTCCAATAGCTGTTGTTCATTAAGTGTCCTCACTCGGGCCTTTTTGTGTTAAATAGTCCCCCAAGCACTCCGTGGATGGATGTTGCCCTCCTGAACTGTCTACGGCTGTGAGTCCCTATAGGCAAACTGCACACATTGGGCCCATAACGGTTTCATTAAGGAGTTGGGGAGGGACCTATGAGGCTCTGCCCCAACCTGGGGATTTATTAGTAGTTAATGGTTGCCAGGGTGGAGCCACAACCCCTCTCCACCTCCCTGAGGATAAATAGGCAGTTAACAGTTGCTGAGAGATACTTTTCTTCGATGGCACAGTCGCTTGTAAGGTGCCAAGTATCTTTTAGGTACCCTTTCATCCACACTCCCCTAAGAATAAAATAAACTAATTGGTTCGCCAAGCCACACCAAGGTGGAATCATTTCCTAATTTGTGTTGTAGTCCTGTCCTGGGTAAGTAGATGGCTCGTTCACACAGCTCCACAATAGTTCACACAACAGACATTTGAATTCATAGCGGAATGATGAAGATTGTGTGAAGATCTCTAAAAGAGTTTTCAATTTAAATGGAGCTTTAGAAAAATACAACAGAGTGGTTAAACAGGAAGTAGCCCACAATATAAAAAATGGTATACTTTTTCCACTAATTTGGTAATAAAACATTTTTGAAGTCAGAGAACAGCCTTATTCAGAACCAAATTTAGCATCTGTTCTGGAGTTGATGCTCAAATACTTATTAATAAAATAGCAGACAATTCTTACAGAATTAGCAAAAGTTCTGAAATTCATATGGAGATGGACAAGACCTAAAAGAGCTTAAAGTCTAAAGACTTTAAGGAAAGGACTAAGCAGAAAGTCTAAATCTGGAGATAGTACAATGCCTGACCCGAGATTATACTTCAGAGCCATAGGAACTAAAGCAGTAAGGCACTACCATAAACAAAGACACACAGACCAATGGAATGGAATAGAGGACCCAGAAGTAAACTCACGAACTGTACACCCTTAGGGATATGATGTTATGACGTGTCTTCCACCAGTTCCCATTTCTCCTCACAATTGTTTATTTTCCCTGAGTGTTTCTGATTTGTGCCGTCTCTTTCTACGATCTCTTCCTCATGTTCCTCTGTCTTATCTATACTGTTTTTTCCAGAAGAAAATACTGTTCTCCTCATATAAGATCAAAAGGCATCATCATTTCCAGGTTTTTCTTCAAAGTGCTTCAATCAAAGACATTATCCCAAATACTGCATTCTACCTGGCTGTGTCTATGGCTTAGAATTGTCTTCTCTGATCCTTTCAGAGTTCCTAATGCCTAGACTACACAGGTGGCATTTAAGGTGTGGAATCTAGAATAGAACCTATACTACATGAAAGAGTGGACCCAACTTCCTCTAAGCATGAAATACATGTAGATTCCTGTGGGAGAAAGTGCCTTAGACTTTAAAACTGAGGAATTTTAAAATTACATGAGGTTCAGTCTCGGCGTGCTAGTAGACTTACAGCTGGTCTCACAGAAGACTAAACAAACCTCTTCTCCTAAGAATATCAGTTCATGGTAGAATTAAGAATCAAGTCGCCAGTGGCTACCCATCATGACTCCATCCTCTGCTAAAACCCCTGCTACTGCTATGGCTATGAAACATGGGAGATGTCATTTATAATGACAGTGTTTATGCTGTAATGTTTGCAATCCATTTCTTCCGGCAGTACTAGGGTGGGGAGTATTGACTTCAGAGCTTCATGCATGCAAGGCAGATGTTCCTACCACTCACCAGTCAAGCACCACAGCCCTTTATAGCTACTTCTAAAGAACCAGACTGGGAAGAGAGACCAACTCCTACTTGCTAAGTGCCCTGACTACCTTACTCGATTTTCAAAAATTTCCTCTAAATTCACAATGTTAGCATTTCTTCATGAATGACGGAGCCAGGTTCAGATAAAGATGAGGCAGCACGTGCTTTTGATAACTGGCAGGGCAAGGATTAATACTGAACCCATCCAGCCCAAGGCCCAAAGCTTTTCTATCACAACGTGCTTCGCAGGAAACCTCCCATGGGAAGTGAGAACCATATTCTAGATATCGCCTTTGCAAACACTGGTGTATACAAAGGGGAAAAAATAATACAAAAGGAAGATGCTACAATGGAAAGAGTCAATGATTCATCATTGATGCAAAGACTCAAAATGGAATGTTTTGTAACTTGTCATATTATTGCTAAACAGGTATCAGTGGCTGTTCATGTACACATTGTCTTGTGGTCCTTGACTGCTTGCTCTGCATTGTGTGTGCGTGCATGCCTGAGTGTGTGTATGTGTGTGTGTGCGTGCGTGCGTGCGTGCGTGCGTGTGTGTGTGTGTGTGTGTGTGTGTGTGTTTACAAGCTCTTCCTGTCTGAGCACACAGCTTTGCATTATGAGTGCCTGTAAACCCATCACCCGTTCTTCTCAATATCGTTCTTGCCATAGAAACCCTTTCTTCTTGTAACAGAGTAATGGATTCTCTTTCTCCTTTTCAGTGTTGAAAGATTGCTGGTGGCACAGCGGCACAGTCCTTGTAAAGCAGACAGAAAGGGCTGACGTCTGTAAGAAGTCATAGATATCAGAACTATGAGGAATTGTTATGGTTATTTACCCAAGCTTCCTGGTCCTGGTTTCTCATTCTCTCTCCCCCTCCCCCTCCCCCTCCCCCTCCCCCTCCCCCTCCCCCTCCCCCTCCCCCTCCCCCTCCCCCTCCCCCTCCCCCTCCCCCTCCCTCTTGCCCTCTCTTCTCTGCCTCTCCTTTCCCTTCCTCTCCCTCCCTACCTCCTTGTCCCATAGAGCATTGCCTCGTATAGATTAATCAGTGAGGAAACAAAGAATCAGGCAAACCTACAAACAAAATATTACAACCATGCCTTCTCTTTGTGGACTTACTTTGTTACTGGTTTTCCAAATTAAGACACTTTGGAAAGTATCAACAGGGTAGGCAGTGGCAAGTGACAGTAAGGCTGTCCCAGGAACCAGGGCATGCAATAGTTCTAGCCTCTCTGAGCGCATTCGTAGCTATATGACTGTTTTTAAAAGTTACCTTTTATCGCTATAAGTAAAACACTATGACCAATGTAACTTAAAAGAAAGTGCCTGATTGAACTTATAATTCCAGAGGTTTAGAGTCCATGATGGTGGAGCAAAAGCTTGGTGGTAGGGACCACTGAGAGCTCACATCTCAGACCACAGGCAGGAGACAGAGCAGCAGGGAATGACATGCATCTTTTGAAACATAAAAGACCAATGCCAGTGATCCATCTTCTCAACAAGGCCACATCTCCTAATTTTTTTTTCCAAGCAATTTCACTAACTGGGGGTCAATTATTCAAATATATGAGTCTATGGGGCCATTCTCATTCAAGCCCACACAATGACAATGGAAGGAAAGAGTATTAGGGAAAGTGCCTGGTATTTAGACAAAAGAACACACCTAATAATTTTTGGTTAACCCTATCTCAAAGCCCAGATGGCCAGGTTCAGATTTTTCTAGCTCTGAAATTTAGTGCCATCAACACCAATGTCACAAATGAAAGCAAAATGACAAGTCATTTGTCCTTATTAAGTTGTTTAATACTTTATTTTGTGTTGTCTCTACAATAGCAAAAATGTATTATCATCCAATTTTTATAGCTTAACCAAATGGTGTGATTTTGTAGATTGACCAAATTAGCTTATTATGACAGAAATGCACTAGTAGATGGCTGTACAGATCAATCATTCCTGTTGGAAGGAAGGAAATATCAAAAGGAAGTGGGGAAGAGAAAGGATGAAGGAGTGGGATGCTAGGTTCCACTGTGTCCTAAAATATAATATTATGCAGTTTCAGTATCCCGATGAGATGCCACACTTTATATGAAACTGCTAGATACTAGTAAGAAAACTGCACCAAGTGTAGATTTGCCACACAAACATGGTCGAATGTAAATCACCCAATTCCACTGTCACTTATTTTATCCTGTCACATCTGGGTCCACATCTGTGCTCTGGTTGCTTCCCTCTGTACTGCTGTCACTTTTCAGAGCACTTGAATTCAGCATCTCTGTTGCCTCCTGAACCGACCAACAGACAGAAGACAACGGACAGGGCATCTCCTTCCCAACACGGTTTATTCAGGAACCTTGAATTACCGCAAAAAGCCCCCGAGCTTAGCTCCCAGCCCTTAAATCTCTGTGTCCTCTCCAATCAGAACCTGCCACGAAGTCATTCTCGATTGGTGCTGAGCACATACATCACATGGCCCGATCTTATGTAACGATGAACAAGCAAAATGCATGCACAGTAAAGCCTAGCCTACGTGCCACCCAGGCTTCCTGAAATGGTGAGCCAACATGCCAAGGGCGTCTGGCACCCAGCCAGGCGCCATCTTGAGTTCTGCTCCCCACACATCTCTCCATCCCTCCCCCCATAAAAGTGCTACAGTTTGTTCCTTAACTTAGTATGCAATGCAAGGAAAGACCAACTGCCCATGGTTGCAATGTACGAGCACTCAGAAACAATGAAAATGAAAGACACATAGAAAACATTGCCGGATGGTGTCGCTGAGAGTCACCAAGGTCTACAATTTTGATTCTATCCCCCTATGAACAGATAAAGAGGCATCCCCTTCTCTACTTCCAAATTCAAGGTGTTGGCTTCCTGCAAGGTACTTCTGGCACAGCTCCATCCCTGGAAAGACCAATTCTTGGACCAATTCTGCCTTGCCATTTGCCCAATTCACAGCAGTGAAATTCCCAGTGTTATCCAGGCTGGGAAATCTGAAGTCTGCTTCCGTTTTTTGACCTCTCGCTGCTTCCTGCTCTGGCTGACTGGCTACTAGCCAGACCCTTCTTTAGGTTGGTTGTGCTCGAAAAGCTGGAAGAAAGGACTCACCAGTTAACCAGCACGCCAATATTAAGAAGGTTAGCTTAGCATGAACAGGTTTTCACTATGGCCGCCTGTGTGCCAAGTCACCTCCATGTGTGAGTGAAGCGTAGCAAGAGCACCTCAGCACCTCGGTAGAAATTCCCTGCTCTGAGCTTACTGTGACAACAGATTAAGTAAAAGAAACATCAGAATAACACCTCTGTGGAAACTAGTGTCAGGCAAATTATCTTCCGTGCTGTAGGTCAACTATCTACTTTAAGGAAAGCTAGGACTATGTGTAACATATTCTGCTCTGAACTTCCTTTTTGTTTTGTTTTTAAATTTTATTCATATATGCATATGAGGAATTCTGATCAAATCCCCCCCATCCCCCGCCCCCCCCACACACTTCCAGTTCCTCCCGTCCTCCCTAACACTTTCCCCTGGGATTGCTTGAACCCCCTCCCCGACCCATGCTGGGATTTTGGCGTGTCTTGATCTTGCACAGGTTTTGTGCCTGCCATCACTGGAGTCAAACTGCAGTTCTTGTTTTTCTAAGTGAAAAATTTCAAGTAATATTTTTCTTCAAGTTACTGGGTTTTTTTGTTTGTTTTTTGTTTTGGGTTTTTTTTTTTTTTTTTTTTTTTTTTTTTTTTTTTTTTTGCCTTTGTTAAGCTTGAGGACTTTGTTTCTAGCTTAGGTTCTGGCTTTGTTCTGTCTCTGAAATGCGTCCCCATCTTTGTGTTGATCCATGTAGTAAGAGAAAGATGACCATAGATCTAGGGGGATGTTTCTGTGGCTAAAGTGGGCTTGTTTCAAGATCCTCAGAATCCACAAGAGAAGCTGAGAAAGCAGAACAACCAATCTCTACCACAATTCCAAATAAGTCAGAGACAGAGGGTCCCCAGTGCAAGCTAGCCAGCTAGCCTAGCTGAACCTGTGAGATCCAGGCTTGAGAGACAACATGCCTCCATAAACAAAAGTGGAAACAATTGAGGAAGGTATCTAACCAGCATGAAACTCTGACTCCTTAGGCGTACCCCATCCCTGCCCCCACAGAATATAAGTAAATAAATAAAAACATGAAAAATGAAGACTGCTTAAAAAAAATGACGTGTTAAAATGAAATTACCTCAAGCTTTAATGGAGCTATTGAATTGATGGAACATGTGTTGGTAAGGAAAGCTTATCCATGGTAACAAATGAATCCTCTGCCCTCCATGCTTAAGAGAACTTTTGCGTGGACTCTGAACTCTCATCTTCGGAATTGCAGAACATATACTTGAGCCACTGAGACACATCTCTGGACCCTTAGTAGTCTTCTTAATTACATGTGTCAGCACACAGGTGAGGCCACATTTCAAAGACAGAAGAAAAATAGAACCCGACTTTAAAAGAAAATCCTCATGTCTGACACGGACAAAAATCAGTCATCTGAAGAAAATCTGACCTGGTGTCTTGACATATGGCATTTGTAGTATGGGTTAGCCTGATCTGGGTTCTACAGTAGCCCACAACTCATGGTCTATAGAGACTCCTTCATAGTCAGTACATGCTGCGTCCACCTTAAAAAGACATTTACTCTCTGTTGGTTAGAAACACATCACTTCTGTTTCCTGTGCTCTGGCTTGGATTTGTCACATGGGTCCCATTGGGCTAGAACGATGAGTGATCACTTGGATGTCCCCCTAGCAACAGATGTCTCTGCCCACTTTATGCGTAATAGCCTTGGCATATTTGTAATCTTACTAATAATTGTACAGCAGCCATTTGTCACCTCCCAGCTCTGTACTCATGAGACCTGTGATGTTCATGTAAAAACTGAAGCTCCGAGAGGGTAGTGTGTCATTTATAGTCGTTCCAGAAGCAGCTGCCATGCTGCAGTAAGAAGACATTAATTGGGGGCAGCCCCCCTGAGAGGTCCAGGGGAGTGAGTAAAGATAAACACAGACTGTCTCTACACCACAGCGCTGCACTGCAAGGACAGGGGAAAGAAGGAGGCAGCGTAAGACTGTTCAGCAGTTCTGAAAGGACACAGCCCAACAGAGAACAAAGGAAAGATGTGTACCGGACAAGCCCCACAATTAAAGGTGGCTATGCACTGGCACCCATACACTGCACCCATACACTGCACCCATACACTGGCACCCATACACTGCACCCATGAACTGGCACCCATGCACTGGCAATCATACACTGTACCCATGCACTGGTGCCCATACAGTGCACCCATGCACTGGTGCCCTTGAACTGGCACCGATGCACTGGCACCCATACACTGCACCCATACACTGGCACCCATATACTGCACCCATGCACTGACACCTGTGCACTGGTGCCCATACACTGCACCCATGCATTGGCACCTGTGCACTGACGCTCATACACTGCACCCATGCACTGGCACCTGTGCACTGGTGCCCATATGCTGCACCCATGCACTGGCACCTGTGCACTAGCAACCATACACTACACCCATATACTACACCCATGTATTGGCACCCATGCACTGGCACCCATGCACTGGTGCCCATACACTGCACCCATACACTGCACCCATGCACTGGCACTTGTGCACTGGCAACCATACACTGCACCCATGCACTGGCACCTGTGCACTGGTGCCCATACACTGCACCCATGCACTGGCACCTGTGCACTGGCAACCATACACTGCACCCATATACTGCACCCATGTACTGGCACCCATGCACTGGTGCCCATACACTGCACCCATACACTGCACCCATGCACTGCACCCATGCACTGGCACCCATACACTGGCACCCATGCACTGGCACCCATACACTGGCACCCATGCACTGGCACCCATGCACTGGCACTCGTACACTGGTTTTCATACTCAGTTTCCCATGTACTGGTGCCTGCATGAGCTTGGCTCTCACATTGGCACAGACCTCTAAGATGCTCTCTAAGGATGTTGGTTGATTGTGTTTTTCCCATCATGATTTGTCTTGCAGCACTGCCACAAAGATGAAGTGGGGCATGAGAATACAGAAGCTCCCCAACATCTAATGTTTTGACTAGAATCTCGGGCCTTATTACAGATGGTGTGAAGCTGATAAACATTCAGTGGAAAACAGACTTGAAAATTTAACCTCAGACTCTTTCCAGGGCTAGCAGCATCTCTTAGGATGCTGGCCAGCCACAGCTCTCATCAGGTATGCAGTCACAAAGGTAAGCATTAGTGCTCTGTGGTGTGTTGTGTTGCTAGGCGATGGTGGTCAGTAGGCTAGGGTATCAAACGTACTTTTTGACTTATGACATTTTCAATGTACAGTGGATTTACCAGGCTATGTCCCTACTGGATTCCCATATCACGCTACTAAGACTGCCTACTCTTCCAGGCTGCACGCTTGCTTAGCAAAATGTCTAATTTAACTAAAATAAGTAAAGAATGACTTTTAAAATAATTTTTAAAACACAATAGGAAAAAAAATAAAAAAGCTCGTAAGTCAAGAACTCAGAGTTGCAAACTTGTGTCTGTTTTTTTGACAGTCTTTATGACCTTCAGGGTACCACTTCCGTCTCTGAGCCTTAGTTCTCTCTTCTGTAAAACTAGATGGTTGTTGTTGGATTTTCTCAGTCATTCTAAGCTTTGTCATCCTGTTTAGAAACTTAGAAAGGCGACTGTTTGGCCGTCTTAGTGTAGTTTGCCAGTGTGGTGGAGGGAAGGAGTACTGTTTGTATGGTTGGGAGAAAGCGGGGGAATGGATTCAGACATGCAGTTTAATTCCACGGGTCCAACATCTTTGCTTGCTGCAGGTCGCACCACTTATTGGGTAAGCGAACAGGAGCTGGTGATCATACTAGAAGGAGAAGAAAATAAGGCAGAAGAGACCCCTCGCTTTGTACAGAGTCAGCTGCACCCGCATTGAACAACCCGCTAAGATCTCTCAGCATCCCGTTCTCTGCAGACTCACCGAGCTCATGATAAAGGAGTGAAAATGGGTGGTGCCTTGCTGGATGCAAAGCTCTGCTCTGTCTGTACAACACCATGAAAAAAAAACACACCTCATAGTTGCATCACATTTTTGTGACCATTTTTATTTTAAAATTTTTCCAATGTAGATATTCTACTTAGAAGTAGATTTTAGTCCTTCCTCCAAAGGCCAGTATCCTCCATGGAGGATGCTCTGGCATTTACTGAGGTGCCTGAGGGATGCCCCTGACTCTTGGCAGCCCTATGAATATGGAAAGGGGACCTTTTCCTCATCACGTGATATCATAGAAATTTCCCCATGCACTCACATAGGTTGTCCTCTCCGCACTGCTTGGGGATAGGAAACTCCCAAAGCTGTGGGTCCCTGAGCTGTTTTGTGGTAAAGAACAGTATAGAGATGACATGAACACAGAGGAAATCCAAGACATGGTCAAAATATGTGTAATTAATATATCCCAAGAGCTCAATGGCTTCTGATTGGAGCCTAAAGGAATGAAGGAAGAGAGGGAAAACTCCAATCCAATTAAAGACAGTGAAGCTGAGGCTGAGGTCAAAGCTGCACTCTAGGGATGTTTCATTCACCACTTGAGGGTGGATTTAGAAAGGGTTAATAAAAGCTTAACCCCTGACATTGGAAGTATGTTGTCAAGGAAAAATTGGATTCTTAGTCCAGAGAGAAGGTAAGAAACTTTGTCTACAATTTGATTAATAAGTGCACTTGGGAAATGGAGTCTATCTTTGAAAAGATTACTGTGGAAACTGGCTAAATGGAGACTTACTGGTGTATGGGTTATAGCATCCTTTGAGCACATAGCTAAATTGAACTTGAGGGCATCCAAACAGGAAATGATTCAAAATTCAGAGGGGAACGTTTTTGAAGAATAGATAATAACAAAAAATTAATATCTAGCTTCAGGGTATTATCCAAACCCATCTCAGCAAAGAATATGCCTGTGCTTTGGTATTTTGTTTAGATTAATAGTAAAATGGTCCAATGTTCTATGGACTTCAACAAATAAACTATGGTGGAGGTAGGTGGGGGTGCTGGTTTTGAAATCATGAGGTGTGGGGTAACTAACAGACCTCCAAGTGTCAACATAGAAAAAGCCAATGAGCCTTGCCTCCAAACCCTACAGTCACAACCATGAAATGTTCAAGTATTTCCGAATCTTTTGAAAATTCTGCCATCACAACAGACACAACCAAGTATCCGGAACATGGTGAGTCTTCAGAACTAACTAGTGTGTATCATGGATAATTCTCTCTCTCTCTCTCTCTCTCTCTCTCTCTCTCTCTCTCTCTCTCTCTCTCTCTCTCTCTCTCTCTCTCTCTCTCTGTCCAGATTCTGCCCATCATAATCCTGGTCATCCTGAAACCTTTCACTTAACCTATTACTATGCTTGCCTAGTCCAACGTCCTCGCAGCTCCTTAACGTTGAGAAACTATTCATCTTGATTACAGACTCTCCCAGCATTCAATTTTGTTCTTTGTATTCCTTTCACATTCGTATGTCAAAAATTATGCTCGGGTGCGTAGTTCCTTCCAATTCAGAGCGGTTCCACTAACCACTAATGGTACAGACTGTTAGATGCTTCCCACACTTCATTAATGAGCTGATTCTTGACAAAAACAAAACAAAACAAAACAAAAACAAAACAAAAAAACAAGCATGAAAAATCTATCTAGCTAGGAATACCTCCTTACCCAGGTTCCTTTCCAGCTACATTCAATTTGTGATCATGCTCTGACCAATGACGTGCAAGCAGCAGTTGCCTTGTGAACGGTTTATTCAAAAGTAACAAGTACTTGCTTAATCTCCTTCCTCCTACCCAACCCTGCAGTGTGTGAGAGCCACCATAAATGTCTTCAATCAGAGATACACTTGATGCTGAATGCGGTGCAAATTCTGAGGATGATAAAACTGGAATATAGAGAATATATATATAGCCCTGAGAGCGCATTGATTTGTCACACTAACCCTGGACTGTCCAGTTGGACACTGCTTATATTTACATGGAAAACTAAACATCTGTATAGCCAAACCATTATCCTGAAGGAGTATTAGTTCAGACAATGGCAAGTCTTGTCTGTTGCCAACCATGCTCATTTCCCCAGAAGGCTGCCTGAAGGTCTCAACTTGATGTTTACAATGGAAATTCCATCTGCTTCTAAGACTATTGTTACAGCTTTTCCTTGTCCAGAGACATTTCTTTAATCATGTTAATACACTCCAAATGTGCTAAGTATCCCCCCATTTCCAAAATTTGCCACAGTATCCCAGGTGCTGTGATGTTCAACTATTCCAGAGCATCTAGCAAATACCTTACACTGGGACTTAAATGAATAACAGAATAAAAGGCCTTTCAAAATGGAAGTGAATGAAAAATTCTGTTAACCTGAATTTCCATCCAAGGAAACAAAACACTTTCTGTTCTTGATACCTGCATTAGGTACTTATCTTATTGTTGTAGGGGAAAGTACCCCCCCCCAAAGAAAATTAAGAGAGAAAAGATTTACTTAAGCTTCCAGTTCAAGATTACAGTCTCCATAGCAAGGATGTCATAGCAGCAGGAGCTTGAGACAGATAATCACATTGCAGTCACAATCAAGAAGCAGAAAGTGGTAGATGCTAGTGCAGAGCCCACTTTTCATATTTGTACAGTTCAGGATCCTAGCCTAGGGAATGGTGCTGCCTACATGAATGGCAGATCTTCTCGTATTAATTCACCTAGTGGAGAAATTCCTTCACAGTCACACACAGTGACTAACTGAGATAGTCTGACACAGATACGCCTACAAGACTGTCTCCTAGGTGTCTCTGGGTATGGGTCAAATTGATAATCAATGTCAACACTCATGATAATCAAGTATTTTTTGACAACGAAGAGTATTTTACAAGACCCCAGGTGGTTCAATGCATCTTAAATTTGAGGAGTACTCTGATCAAATGCTCGTCATCAGTTTTATGGGTTGCTCACAATAACACGAGACACCACAAACAGTTCCTGTGTAGATAGGATAACCAGCAAGTTATCGCATGTAATAAAATAAAAATTGCTTTCTTTTTTTACCAAAGAGTTCTCTTTCTCTAGTCTAGAATAATTACAAGTAGTACTGATTGACTGAAGTTTGACTGAGAATATCCTCCATTGGAGATTGGTCTCCATGGCAGCAATAGTTACTCCACTCTATATACTATTAATCTGCTGGATTCCTGGCTCAATGGACTAGTAGGAGGTAGAGCTAACTGTATGACCTTAGACCTGGCTAGAGGAAGTAAGTCCCGGGAATATACCCAGAAAGGTCCATTTTATTCCCAGCTCCCCCATTCCTTTCTCAGTGTTTCTAGCACACTGAGCAAGTTTCTTTTTGCCTTGCATGCCCTTGGTCACAAGGTACTACCTAACTGTAGACCCAGAAGCAATGTCCCCTGATGACTGAACACTCTTGAGCCGCGAGTCCAAATAATTCTTCAGTTCTTTAAGTGTTCTCTTCAAGATTTTTCGCCACAGTAATGAAAAGCTGACTAACACACTGATTCATGCTAATTATCCAAAGGTGTCTATTATGGGTCACAGCCTTCTCTTCCCAAAGAAGAATGATTCACTAATTGCCATTCTTCACAAAACCCCAATTTTCGGAGATTTTTTTTATCTTTTTCTAATGCATATTAAGTCGTTAGTATCCCAATTAGTAATCAAATCCAGAATCTAATATTATATCTACTGAGTAAACAAGACTAGATGCCCCAGCACAGCAAGATTTAACTTCTTTCGTATACAGCATATTCCGTTTAAATGTTGATTCATCACTGGAGTTTTGATGTTATTCTTATCCTTGACTCTGTTTTCTTTAGACATTATCAAATACATCTTAAAACCAGACAAGTTAAAATTTAAAAGAAAATATTTAATCACAGACATCACAACCTGTTTGTTTATATATTTGTGTTTGTTTTGCTTTGGGAACTGAGGCTTCACTGTGTTAACCAGGCTGACCTCAATATCCTGAGCTCAACTGATCCCTCAGTCTCAGCTCCCTGAGGGTATCGGTTACAGTACATTCCATTGCATCCAGTTTCCTGAACTTAAGAAAAAAAAAAAAAAAAAAAAAAGCCTTTTAGTAATTTTCATACATCATGAATATTTATATAATTTCCTCCACTCTTTCTTCCTCTAACTGCTCCTCTGTCCCCACACCTTTTCCAACTCATGATCTCCTTTTAAACTACTATTCCTTTACACACACACACACACACACACACACTCACACACACAGTCTGCTGAGTCCACTTTGTGTTACCGGTACATATACGTGTCTAGGAGTGACTACTTGGGATTAGATACCCATCAGAGGACTTTCTCGTGAAGAAGACTGATTCTGATTCTCCATCCTTCCTCTCTGAGCAGCTATTAACTGCAAGTAGCGCTTCATCCAGAGTGAGTCCTTGCAAAATTTCCTCCACTCGTGTTAGCATTCCAGCTGATGCTGTCATTATGCGTGTCTTTTTTAAGTGCCCATATTACTGAAATTCCATGCGTGCGGCTTCCCTATCACGTAAAAAAGGCACTATCTTGCAGCAGACATCCTAGTCCTCTCATTCTTGCAGTCTTTCTGCCCCTGTTTTCCACAACGTCCCCTGAGCCGTTGGCGTAAGGGCTGTATTCTGGATGTGTTAACTGGGGTTGAGCACTCCACGATCAGTTGTCATAGGCATTTGAGCAGCTGGGTTTTTCTGTGGCTCCATCTGCTGCAATAAGAAGTTTCTTTGATGAGAAGTGAAACCTGCACTTATATATGGGCATAAGAAGAAGTCTTTATAATGCATTAAAGATTATACCAGTTTTAGAAAGTGACAAAAATACAATCTCCTCTAGGGTCTGTGACCTCACTAGCCATGAGTTTATAAATCATAGGGAACATTTTACATTTACTTAATAATAAATATATGATATGTATTAGTGCACACGCATACATATACACAGAGTTTAAATGACACAATGCTATTTGGAGTAATAATACTCCCTCCAAGAGTCATGAACTTTTATTAGAGAGAACCCATCTCATTAAAAACCCCAGTGCTAGGTATAAAAAACATCCCTTTGAGTTCTTGATCGAGAAAACCCAAGAGACTCTCAAAATAATACAGGGTATTTCTAATGCCCTTGTCTCCAGAACTTGAAAGTAAGGCCCTATTGTTGAGGACACCACACCCTTCAGACGCAGGACTAGTAGGTGTTCCCGTGGAATTGACCTGGAAGTCTTCTTCCTGAAGACTAGCTGATATACTCACCAGAGGTGCTTTACAAGCTACCGAAGTAGGAAAGCAATCCATAGCTCTACCTGTCTGTAAAACCTACGAACAACAAAGACCAGCATAACATAACAATATATCCACAATGGTACAACAGTGGCACCTACATCTTGGGAGTAGCCACCAGCTGTCTAGTTGAATTTAAGGCTGGCCTCAAAGGGAAGAACTTCATATCTAATTCTGTAATGAGAGAGAACTGTCTGTGGCTTGTGCACTTGTTTTAATCATGAGAAAACTGTGTCTGTGCTATGCCTTAACTTTTCCAGAGAGAACATTGCTAGTATTGAAAACTAAAAATGTTCTAGCTAGTGTTCTGGGTTCATTCTAACTATGAGTCTCAGATGCCATTTGCCTGTAAGAAGCTCTCTTCTGGTTCAAGTGCCAGCATCTCAGGGCACTACACCCACCATCTTTCTGTTTGTTCATAGCTTGCATGTAGGTGTTTCTCTTCTTTTGTCTTCTTCTGGCAGCAGGGATTTGTATTTCCACCACACCTAGGACAATAATAACTTTGCACTGGGCACTAAGGAAATATTTTTACATAAATAAGTCAGAGAGTATTTCTTTGGACAGAGGACAGTACAAGATTGAATTTCGTCGGAATGAGTCTGGTTAGACAAGCCGGCGAAGTGGCCATGCTTTTCTTGCTATCTTTAGGTGAAATGTAGAGCTCCCACTGGGATTGTCCTAACAAAGGAGTTGACCTAGTTTAACAGAGTATAAATATAGTATGTCCCCAAAGGTCTCCAAACACAGGATTCACCAAAGTGTATCTTCAGCGCTTCAAGTGATGCAACGAACACAGATCGACCCACTTAATATGAGCCTTCTCACACAAAGCGGATTTGAAACCAGTACCCTTCTGCAGAGTTCTTGCTGTCTACTGTCCAGTGAGATTTCCTCTTTTTTTTTCTGTGAATGGCCTTTGAAGAGTTTGTGCTGAATAAAGACTAAAGCTCAAAAGACTATCAACCACAACAAATGTGCTAAAATTGTGTTCTTTCAAAGAATTCTGAGGTAAATGCAGAAGTAGAGACCATCCAATGTTGGCCTTTCTGATCATTTCATAGTTTCAGTTTTTATAACCCTCATTTAGAATGTTGCATTTTCTAACTATTTCATCTGAGGGGAGTTGGCTGCCAGCGGAAGGGAAGGGCATTATCACTGTTTATGGCCTCACAGACAACCCGTAAACATCGGTATCTCGGCAAAATTATCATCCAGATTATGTAGTTTTATCAGAAGGGATACGTTTGTTAAAACAGACAAGGGTAAATCAGCAATATCTTGTCCCAATTAAAACAGGAGTTGATGAAGCAACAACTATTCATGGCGCCTCCTGTATCTAGGGAAAATGCACACAGTACCACATCCTTTCTATGGGGTTATCCAACTGAGAAAAGTTCTGCTTTAGTGACTAACAGGGATACTGTGATTTTGCCTTCCTTCCTCTTCTATGCATCTCAGGGTTGTGCTGATGTCCCAAAGGCTTCCTAAGGCCATCTTGCAGTTGGGATTGTTCCAGCCTTAGCTGGTCCAGAGTGTGGACTGGCAGAAGAAGGACTGGAGTATATATATGTTGTGAGTGCTTTGTGCTCGGCTCAGAAACAGGGTGGCTGTAAAAGTAAGCAGAATGAAAACTCAGCGTCCTTCTACGGAAGAACTGGATTGCGTCCAATCTTCTGCTGTGGCTAACAATGCTGTGATAGAGATTCTTCTATATCATTTTGCATGTGCCCTAATGCCACTCCAGGTTGCATTTCTAGAAAGAGAAGAGCTGGGGCAAAGGCTGTAGGCATTTGTAATTTTAATACATAGTACCAAATTGCCTTCCTTGGGGATGGCAACAATTAATATGTGCACCAGCAATGTATAAAAGTGACTGTTCAGGAGAAAGAGTCACCATCAGATTAAAACATGGTCTGAGATTCTGGAGGTATCATTACACCGCTTTAATGCTTTTATTGGCATGCATTAATTATATATAATAATGGGTTTCATTGTGATATTTTCTTGCACATAATTGCATCATATTCACTCCCTGGTCCTTCCCTCTCTTCTTTCTCAATGTTGGTGACCTCATGCCTTGTTCCAGCAGCCTTCCCCCTTTACTCTCAGCATGACTCAAGGAGTTTCCTTGGGGTGATTGATTGTAAGGTTAGAGAAAGTTTCTTTGCAGGCGTATGCATGCTTTGTCAGTGACTGTACCAAAAAACAAAACAAAACAAAACAAAACAAAACAACAACAAAAAACTCAACTGTGCTTCCATCTTTCATCCGCCACTGTCTACATCTGTACTTTGAACATGTGGAGTTTGCACTCCATGTATTCAAGAATACTTGGAGGATGTTTTAAATATTATTTGCTTATTTTCATGATAATTTGTAAAAAAAAAAATTAAGGGTGTTGCTATTGCTTCTTGTTCTTGTTTTTCTTCTTTTTCCTCCTCCCTCCCCCTCCTCCTCTGCTGCTGCTTCTTCCTCCTCCTCCTCCTCCTTTTCTTCTTCTTCTTCTTCTTCTTCTTCTTCTTCTTCTTCTTCTTCTTCTTCTTCTTCTTCTTCTTCTTCTCCTTCTTCTCCCTCCTCCCTCCTCCCTCCTCCCTCCTCCCTCCTCCCTCCTCCCTCCTTTTCTCCTTTTCTCCTTTTCTCCTTTCTCCTTTTCTCCTTTTCCCCTTTCTCCTTTCTCCTCCATTCTCCTTCCCCTTCCTCTGCTGCTGCTGCTGCTACTTCTTCTTCTTCTTCTTCTTCTTCTTCTTCTTCTTCTTCTTCTTCTTCTTCTTCTTCTTCTTCTTCTTCTTCTTCTTCTTCTTCGAAATAAGCCTCCTTTCTGAATACTTGTTGTAAGGATTTAAACTGAATTTAACATTCATGTTTTTCTTTGTTAACTAGTATGTCCTCATGATAAGTTTTTCTTTGACTTTCATGTACTAGAGCCTAACAATCTTTTTTTTTAATTTGTAGCTATATTTAGACACCTTTATTCTCCATCCAAGCTTGTAATGGAATTGTTCCATCTCTTCTCTTAGTTATTTT
The DNA here is from genome assembly GCF_011762505.2 of Arvicanthis niloticus. Classification (NCBI taxonomy): domain Eukaryota; kingdom Metazoa; phylum Chordata; class Mammalia; order Rodentia; family Muridae; genus Arvicanthis; species Arvicanthis niloticus. Next base: position 10,010,957 of record NC_133434.1, read on the forward strand.
TTTGATTTTATATCTTATGCTTAAGCTTAGATTTATTTGGAATTTATCCTGGTTTGAAGCCTGGGGAGAGGAGCCGCCAGATCTACTCAATTTTATTTAATAACTTATCTTCCCCCTCTCATTTGAGGTAGTTTTGTTGATATGTCTCTTTCATTTTCTTTCTGAGCACTTTATGTTTTTCTAGGAATGCCATGCATGCATGGGGTCATAGTCTTTTCATTATTAAGATTTTGAAGTTAAATACTCTACTTCTCTTACTTTGTTCTTTGCTTCAGAATTTTGCTAAATATACCAACTCATATCTTAAAATCGTCTTTTCAGGCCTCTCTGGAGAGTTGGCTCAGTGGTTAAGAGCACTGGCTGTACTTGTAGAAAGTTTGGTTCCCAGCATCCTCGTGGATGCAACCATGTGTAACTTCAGTTCCAGAAGATCCAATGTCACACATGCTCTGAAATCTACAGGCACCAAGAAGTACACATACATCCATGAAAATAAACAGTTATGTGCATAAAATAAGTATTTCCCATCAATTAATGTATTTATTTATTTTACATCCCAGTCACAACCTCCCTCCTTTCTTTCCACCCAGTCCCACCCTCCCACTCCCTTCCCCATGCACCCTTCCCCTTCTCCTCAGAGGGGGGGGGGGGCTCACCCCTGTACCAACCTACCCTGGCACATCCAATCTCATTAGAGCTAAACACATCCTCTTCCACCGAGGCCAGACAAGGCAGCCCAGCTAGGAGAAAGGAATCCAAAGGTAGGCAACAGATTCTGAGCCAGAGATAGCTCTCATTCCAAATGTTGGGGGACCCACATGAAGACCAAGGTGTAGAGCTGCTACATATGGGTATGGTGACCAGGTCCAATCCATGGATGCTCTTTGGTTAGTTGTGGGCCCCCACAGGCATAGGTCAGTTAGCTATGTAGGTCTTTTTGTGGTGTCCTTGACCCCTTTGGCTCCCTCAGTCTTTTCCCCAACTCTTCCAGAAGACTCCCTAATGTTTTGCTTTGGGTCTCTGCATCTCTTTCCATTGGCTTCTAGATGAAGCCTCTCAGATAACAGTTGTGCTCCTGTCTGCAAGCATAGAAAAGTATGGTTAACTGTGTCAGGGGTTGGCTCTCTCCCACAGGGTGGGTCTCAAGTTGGGCCAGTCTTTGGTTGGCTCTTCTCTGACTCTTTGCTCTATCTTTATCCCTGCATTTCTTATAGGCAGGGCAAATCTGAGGTCAAAGGCTTTGTGAGTGGGTTGGTGTCCCCCTCCCTCTACTGGAAGTCCTCCCTGGCTACAGGAGGTGGCCACTCACTTCAGGCTCCATATCCCCCTCTGCTAGGTGTCTCGGGGTCACCCCCATATCCTCCCAGGAGCCTCCCAGACCTCAGGTCTCTCTGGCTTGTCCCAGAGATGTTCCCCAACCCACCAATTTCCCTTCTCTCTCATTCCCACCACCCACCCCAAGCCACACTTGATCCCCGCCTCTGTTTCCCTCACCATCCCCATTTCCCACCCAGTCTCCTCTCTCCATCCACTTCTGATGTCTGTTTTATTTTCCTTTCTCAGTGGGATTTAAGCATCCTCCTTTGGGTCCTCCTTAGCTTCTTTGGGTCTGTGGATTATAGCATGGTTATCCTATACTTTATGTCTAATATCACGTATAAGTGAGTACATACCATGTGTGTCTTTCTAAAATAAGATTTTTAAAATTTTTTTAAAAATCTTTCCTAACTTTAAAAAAAAGGTCCATGTGCGCACATGCATGTGTACACGTGTGTGTGTGTGTCTGTGTGTGTGTGCGCACACACACGCACGCAATCGAGGTTGGAGGATAACCCTAGGGATGGTTCCTCATTTTTCATCTTGTTCAAGACAGGATCTTGACCATAAGTCAGGCCATCTTTGATCTTTTGGTTCTGCTTTGCCAAAAGCTCCAGGCCCATCTGTATCTTAAAGTCAATGACAAATAGATCTGCATCTCTTCTCCCCTCCACAGGAGATCCGGGATGACACATATGTGCACTCTGAGTATCCCGAGAATCTACTTCTTGCTTGTGGGAGAAGTGCTTTAAAATGGAGCCATTTCCCCGGCTTTTGCTTAGCTTTTATGAAAATGTTAATACTTCCAATGCATTGATCTTAAAAATTGGGTTAGAGCTATTGACACCTTTGTGATGTCGGGCTCCTTGGTCTAAAATAAGTCTAATTATGAAACTTTTGCTACCTTTAGTAAATTTACCAAGTTTTATTAATGAGTCTCTGATTTTGCACATCAGGTTTTGTTTTTAATAACCCTTTTATGTTCTGTGGGCCTGATATAAATGGGACCTTCTTCTAATATTGTCTTGATATTGATCATTATGTGCAGGTATCATAGTGCTGGTTTAACTTTACCAATTACGTCCTCCTAGCAATTTGCTTTGTTAATTTGCAGTTTCATTCAGATAATTAAATTAAGCCTTCTGGGTTATGACCCATACCTGCAGACATAGATTCATGTAGATATTCTGTCTGTCTGTCTGTCTCTCTCTGTGTGTCTCTCTGTGTCTCTCTCTCTCTTCCCCTCCCCTCCTTCTTCTCCTCCTCCCTCCCTCTTTTCTCTCCTTCTCCCTCTCTGTCTCTCCCTCCCTAATTATGAGATATCTAATCCTTATCATTTTAATAGTGGTGATGGCGGGCAATGTTTTTCTTCTGAGTGAGACTTTGCCTGTGGTCTTGTAATTAAGAATGATGCTCTATGTGGGGCTGAGACAGATATACCCTAGGTTGTTAAGAAATCACCTATCATCTCTACTTTATCACACTTTAAAAAAAAATCAAAGTGCTATTTTTAATTCATGTTTGTGGAAGTAAAACTTTTATACATCAATATTCAGGTTTTTAAGTAGAGAGCTCAGAGACTATTTGAAATATTAAAATTATTAAAAATGCATAAAGTATATATATATATTGTGTACTCTCTCTCTATAATATATATTGTGTACTATATATAAAATATTGTGTATATACAATATATATTGTGTACTATATATATTGTGTACTCAGTTTGCTGAGTTTTGGCATGAACCTATATAAACACAAATACAAAAAAAAAACAGTGTCATCTTCCCAAAACATTTCTTCTTGACCCATTATAAGCCCATCTTAGTCAGAGATAGTATTGCTATGATAATATACCATTATCAAAAGCATCTTGGGGAGGAAAGGGTTTATTTGGCTCACACTTCCACATCACAGTTCATTATCAGAGGAAGTCAGGACAGGACCTCAGACAAGGCAGAATCCTGGAGAAGGAAGCTGCTGCAGTTCAGGGGGAATCCTGATTACTGGCTTGCTTTCCATGGCTTGCTTAGCCTGCTTTCTCGTAGAACCCAGGACCACCAGCCCAGGACTCGTACTATGCACGGTGGACTGGGCTCTTCCCCATTAATCACTAATTAATTAAGGAAACGCCCTCCAGGCTTGCCTGATCTTATGAAGGCATCTTATTAATTGAGGTTCCCTTCTCTCAGATGACTTTATTTCATGTCAAATTGACATAAAACTAGCCAGCACAGGCCCAACTTCCCAGCCTGGCTCCTAGGGAACCAATGATTAAGCTGCATTTTCTGAACTATATAAATTAAGTCAAACATCACACAAGATCTGTTTTTTTGATTTTCTATATAATCCTCAGTGTGTGACAGGAATCCAATTCCTTCAGGCTGTGGGCTTCTAGTACTTTCTGGGTTTTGTGGGTGTGCTTCTTCAACCAGTTCCATAGAGAAAATCTTCCAAACCCTTGTCCAGTGGAAACATGGTGGACCAGGAGCTATTCTTCAGTTGTGGTGATATGTGTTAGAATATCAGTGAGCATGCTCAGATGATTCTAGCCTCCTTAAAGCTATATGATTAAATATATCAGAGACTTTGCTAATATGGAGAACATTTTGTTCACTTAATAAAACCACCTGATCATTTTGCATTATTTTTATTATGTATGCCAGTATCCACTTGCAAATATCTTGCTTAGAAATTAATGACATTCATCATCATTTTCCAACACAGTGATCTTAAGATGTAAATATTGAGATTTATAAACTAATTTGAAACAGTATTTTTTTTCCCTTTGGAACTGTTTAAATAATATTGGACTTACATGTCTCTCAGAGTTTTCAATCTATTTGCCCACAAACCTTCAGCGATTTAGTACATTTTTTTTTGTTGGAGTATCTTTTCAAAGGAAAGCAATTCATTTCTATTTTAATTTTAAATTAAGACGATTATTTATAAGCCATAGATCCCTATGGTAATTTCTTTTTTTCCACCAGATATATCCAAGTTGCATACAATTCAATGGACCCTTCTCATCAGAGTATTTTTGCATTACTATTTAAGCAATTGGCACTCAGTTTGTTTCTATGTATTTGCAGTCTCCCATCTTCACTGACTAAACTAAATTATACTTAATCAGTTGTATTGATCTTGTTTTCAGTGTGCTAAGTTTTTAAATGCATCAGCTTTGTTTTTCTGTGATCATGTTTTCCTAAATCAGGAACTCTGCTTAAAACCCACCTTTCTCTTAAAATTTTATCTTCAGCTTCCCGTAATTTATATGTGGCATTTTGAATTATCTGCTTGGGTTCATGGTTTATCCTCATGCTTAATTATATACTTTGCACTCTCTATTTCAATTATAGTAGTGGTATTTTTATTGTGTTTCTTAGATTTTAAAATCTGATTTCTGTGAAGACACACCCCCCTTACTCTGTTGTGAAGTCTTTGTTTGAGGCTCTCTAGAGCCTTTGTGTTTCTTTTCTTGGTTCTTGTATTTCTGGCTTGTGGTGGGGAGGTGACACAATAGTTCTTTCTTTAAAAAAAAAAATTTTTTTTTGGTCAGGTGATGGTGATGCAGGCCTTAAATCCCAGCCCTCAGGAGGCAGAGGCAAGGGATCTCTGAGTTCAAGCCATGCCTAGTCTATAGATTAATTTCCAAGACAGCCAGGGCTACAAAAAGAAACCCTCTCTCAAAAAGCTCACCAACACCAACGACGACGATAGTGATGATGATTGATGATAACAAAAATGTTATATCTTTTGAGATTATAATCACAGCATTTTCTTTTTCCCTTTTATCTTGTTAAACCTCTCATTTATCTTCCCCAACCTACCCCTCTTCATCCCAGCTCTCTTTCAAATTCATGGCCTCTTTTTCTTTAATTGTTGTCAAATATATGACGTATGTGTGTGCATGTGCTTGCGTGTGTGTGTGTGTGTGTGTGTGTGTCTGTGTGTGTTTTCAAGGATGACTGTTTCGTACTGGATGACTGGTTGGTGTACTTCTCCCTGGTAAAGATTATTTCTCCAGTGCTCAGCCTTCCTCAGTTGCCTGTAGTTGTCTACAGTTGAGGGCTTCTGAACTCTGCTGCATCCACATTATCGTGTCTAATACTGGTGTGTGTGTGTGTGAGAGAGAGAGAGAGAGAGAAAGAGAGAGAGAGAGAGAGACAGACAGACAGAGACACAGAGACAGAGAGACAGAGACAGAGAGAGACAGAGACAGAGCGAGACAGACAGAGACAGAGAGAGACACAGAGACAGACAGAGACAGAGAGACAGAAACAGAGAGAGACAGACAGAGACAGAGAGACAGACAGAGACAGACAGAGACAGAGAGACAGAGACAAAGGACAGAGACAGAGAGATAGAGACAGACAGAGACAGAGAGACAGAGACAAAGGACAGAGACAGAGAGATAGAGACAGACGGAGACAGAGAGACAGAGAGAGACAGAGAGACAGAGACAGACAGAGACAGAGAGAGAATGTGTATTTCAGATTTTGTCCAGGTTGATGAGACTTCGTGGTTGTGTCTTCTCTGGTAGGAGACTAAATCTTACAGCATCTTCTTGTGCCTCTGGATCTTCAATCTTTCAGCCTCCTCTTTGAAGCGGTTTCTGAGCCTTAGGTGCTGGAGTTGTAGATGTGTCAGTGCTGTGCTCCTCAAGTCTGCATTTTGATCCACTGTGGTTTTGCTGTAATGGTCTCCATCTGTGGCAAAGAGACGTTTCCTTGCGTACGGAGTCAGAACTACACTTCTCTGTGGGTATGAAGATAAATATTTAGAATGTAGTTGGGAATTATACTGTTTTAGTAAAGTGGCCATTAGAGGTTCTCCTTCAAGACCCATGATTTCAATAGCCGTGTGTAGTTGACTAGGTCTCTAATGCCAGATATAACTTTCCTCTTGTTGGGTTGGCACAATAGTTCTTTTTAATGGGTGTATTGCTTTGAAGTCATGAAGTCTTCATTTTAAAAATTAGTATTGATATATGTGTATAAGTGTGTATGATATATGTGTTTGAGGGTGAGAATGTCTGCCATGGTACACATGTAAAAATGAAAAGACAGCTTTTATGACTTAGTTCTTTCCTTCCACCATAGGATCTGGAAACTAGATTCAGGTTGTCAGGTTTGTGTGTTAAGGCATCTTGCTGGTCCAGGAACCCCATTCTTCACCTGCTCTGTTTCAGTGTCTTCTATTATTCCTGTCTGCACAAAAGATGTATTTTTGTTGTGCTTGTGATACATAATCTCTCTCAGATTTATTTTTTAATACAGCACAAAACAGAAGTCCGATTTCTTTCTTCATTATTTTTATTTGGTGTAGCATTTTCCTATAAAACATCACTATTTGGTAACAAGACTTTCTTTACCTCTATTGAATTGCATCAGAACCACCATCAAAACTATCATACATACGGATCTGTGGGTCTCTTTCCGGACTCTGCACTTTCCCACGCCTTTTGTCTCTCCCTCAGTATCTTGATGTCTGGATCTTTTAAAGTCTTCAACCAAACAATGCTATGCCCTAACATTTTTCCTTATTTTAAAATGTGTGTGGCTCTTTGCGGTTCCTTGCATTTATGCATTAATTTTAGAATCTGATTTTCACATTAAACATTACTATTGGGGGTTTTTAATCAGCTTATGCTCAATCTTCAAAGCAGTCTAGGGAGATCAAGACATTGGAGTCTTCCAATCCTCCAGAACGGTGGCCTCTTCATTCCTAAGAAGGTTTGTGATTCTTGTTGGTAAGATGTAATGTCTTCTTTTGATTTTTTTTTTTTGTCAAAACATTAGTCTTTCAATATTTTGTTGTTATTCACCTCCTTTAAAAATGTTTTTTTTTAAGATTTTTTTTTTATTGCATGGTTACTTGTGTCCAGATGCCTATGGAGGTCAGAAGAGAACATCAGATGTCTTGGGACTAGAGTTCCAGACGGTTGTGAGCAACCATGCCGGTGGTAGAAACCATGTGGTGCAGGTGCTCTTAATCGCCGAGCTCCAGATTTTAACTCCAGACCCCACTTTTTTTTTTGAGGGAAGGAGAGTTTATTTAGGGTTACAGTTTTAGAAGAGCCACGGTATGGGGGATGCATGGCAGTGGGAGCACAAGGTGCCTCTTCACATTGGGCCCACTGGAAGGTAGCAGAAAGTTATTTGTTCTTACAGACTTTTGAATAAATTTACTTCTCCTCGGCCTGCTGTGATTTTTTTTTTCTTCACAGCTCCTAGCTTTCTGACCTTTTAATAGTACCCACAGACTTTGTCCCTGTATCTCTAAGGCATTGGCTGGTATGTTTTTCTTTGATTTGAGTAGGAAAGTCATTTTTTTTGTGATAGGTAAGGCTGGGAACTCTGTTAGTAATGAAGCCGGGACTACCACCCAACTCTACTCAGGGCAAAGTCTTTCTGTTACTGAAAGGAACAAATATTAGGATAATTATTGGGAATCTCCTACTCCTTCATACTTATGTAATAGATCTCACTCTTGGCTAGCTACCGTTTTACAGTTCCCTCAATTCTGTTGGTTTTCAAGTCTTTAGAAACTAGAAGCTCAGAACAGAACACATTAAAACCCACCCAACAAACTCTGTCACTGTTAACTCCAGAGGAAACGCTGCTTTCTGTCGGGAAGGACCTTGCACACAGCATTTTCTGCTTTGCTGTTTTTCTTTCTTTCTTTTCTGTTTTCTTTCTTTCTTTCTTTCTTTCTTTCTTTCTTTCTTTCTTTCTTTCTTTCTTTCTTTCTTTTTCTCCCTGATCTCCTGCCACTTTCCTAATGTATTCAGGTCACACCAAGACCCTGAACAATGAATGCTTACAAAAAGCAGTTGCAAGCCTTGGCTAGGGAGATAAGACAAGGCAGGAGATGTGGAGTAAGAACAGGACAGGGCAGGAATAAGGCCGATTCGGGGGTCTTAGGAGCTGGATGTTAAAAGAAACCCAGAGATCCAGAAATGAGACAACAACAGAGTTTATGGAAACTTTATGTTAGGGAGGAAGTTAAGAATGGAGCCTGGTAGCTACAGTATCAACTCCAGCAACCTGTGAGTACAACCTAAGTACAACCTGCTTAGAACAAGAGGTGGTTTTGAATTTCAAAGAAAATATGGACTGGTATATATGGATGCAGGGCTGCCATTTGGTACAACTCTTAGGAACATCTCTCTCTCTCTCTCTCTCTCCCTCTCTCTCTCTCTCTCTCTTTCTCTCTCTCTCTCTGTGTGTGTGTGTGTGTATACTATTGTGAAGTCTAGGTTAATAATATTAGTAAGCTGATCCGAGTCTTTAAAATGTGGAAGGTAAAAGACAGATTTCTACTAGTAAGTCTTGCTGGCTATGGATCATGCTAGGTGAACAGTGTCTAAGCATACACTAAGCTTTGTCCTCCTGGAGCAGTGTCGTATTAGTGGCCATCAAAGCTGTGAGCTGACAGGCCTAACTTTCCCGTGGAGATGTTGTGAAAGGGGCGATTTGGGAAATGAGTGGGCTTGCTGGCCCCCATCAGTGTTCAATGTGCTACCCGGGAGCCAAAGCACCAGCCGTAGTAATTGCTGCATTTGTTTAGGGAGGTGCGTTCCCAGGCAGCAGAGCCTCGTTTCAGCACACATGCCTCTAATTTGATGTTTTTAAATTCAGCTCCAAGACTGTCGTCAGGCGTTTGTCCCCCTCTTTCCTTTAACACTGACCACCTTGTTCCCCTTTCTCCCGTGAACAGAGGCAAGCAGTGTGCATTGAAAGCCAACAGCCTTTGTGTTGCTTGAGAAATCTGAGGCTGACATCTCCGGGCCCTTTTTGTCTCTCTCGCCTCTCTCGGCCTGTGACCTGCCAACCGGGTTTGGCTCTCCCAGGCTCTCCCAGGCTTTCGTCATGTTGCGTATCGATTCCTTTCCTTTATTTGTAAGATACGAAAGGACAGACCCTGCTGCACAGTGACAGTGGCTTTGGGCTGTGAGTAGGTCAGCCAGCGTCTCTAGGTGTACAGGTTCAGTGATACTTCACTGACTTAACTGCTGTGACATCAGCAGTTCCTAAAGGACTGATTGATTTCTTCCAGATCGCTGTTCTAAACTCTCAAATTCTTGTTCTGGGATTTTGCTCTGCCTTTTTGAATGCTCTTTTTTTTTTTCCCTGCTTCTTTCCTTTCTTAGACCTTGTGATCCTTAGGTGGGGGGGTTACTAATTACCCCCAAAGCTGGCACCTGACAGCAGGTGGCCACCATTCTGTTAATTATGTCCCGGGGCTTAGAGAGACTCTTCTAATGACATCTAATCATCTACCTCCGACTCTCGACTCGGGCTGAGAGCAGGTTTCAGGCACACTCTCTTTCCCTGAGCTCCTTGGATCTATTCTCCTGGTCTAGCACCATGCCTGCAAGGTAGATGACAGAATTGCCAAGCACTAGGTGCTTCCTCTAGTAGCTGGGGAGTCACAGCTCAAATGCAGGGAACTAGATCGGCACAGGGTTGATTGACTAGTCAAACGAAACAACTTCAGAAAGTGTAAGCTGAAGACCGGCCATAGATTAAGATGCTTCTCTGGTTTCTCTGGTTCCCCTCAATCCCCAGGGCCCCATGGTACACCGTCATTTAGCATAGATTTGCCACTTTCCCCAGTCCAATGTAGAAAGTAGATGTGTTGAACTCTTCCATAGGGGAGTAAGGAAGACTGTGGTATACCGTGTGAGAGGACTGGGCTGCCAGAGAAATCAGTGTAAGTCCTTGTAGTGTTCTTTCCATGAGTGAGCGGGCCTCTGCCTTTCATCCCTAAAACAGGGAAAATATCCCTTTTGTGTTTGTTTGAAGTGCAGCCAAGAGACCTAATTGTGCATTATTTCCAGAAGGTTTGGTATTCCGTGCAGGCAGGTACTGCGTGCATATGTGTGTGCAGACAAAGGGAGATGGATGTAACGATAATCCTTCACTGGCTGCTTCAAGACACGGGCACGGAAAGAAATGAATTATGGGTAAGGAGAAGTGTCAGGCAGGGAGTTTTGGTCAATTTGCAGGGACTTTAAAGCAACAGTGATGGATGTGAGAGATCGATGGAGAAATATCAATAGGGATTTCACTGTGGAGACACTATTGCCACCAGGCTCTCTAGTCCCTCCAATGACTGTAATCTGAGCAAATTAAGATGGAAGTATGATCTTCACATGTAACAGTGAAAATAATTAAACAATCACATACTCTCACAACTGGTGAGGTCAGTCTTGGAGGTTGGGGATGGATAAAACTGTTCTGGGTGAAAGTCAGAGGTGTCTTACCTGGTCAACAGCCATGATCATAGCTTTGGTGTGTCACTGCAGTTGAATCTAACAACACTCCTTATGATGGACAACCAGGCCAAGTTCCCTTTTCATATGAGAGGTGGTATTTGGGGTCACACTGTGTGCAAAGGCCTAGAAGTGTGCAGGGGTAATCTGGCTTGTTTTTCCGGGGGTAGATTGTATCTGGCTGCTCCAGCCTGTCCTCCCCCTTCAGGGAATCTTTTTTGGTGGTCTCTCCTCAATGGCTCGATGCTTGAATGTCTGTTCGATGTAAGACTTTAGCCCTGAGTCAGCATATTCTCCAGGGCTTTCTTGAATGATATTTTATCATGTGGCCCTGGTAGGTCTCGAAGCTTCTCCAACTGATGCCACCTAGAGCTTCCTGTCATTGCCCCCATCAAAAGGAAACTCACAGACAGAGAGAGTGAGAAGAAAGAAGTAATCTGGGAGCTGCCTAAACAAATGTATACTGAAATTCCAGGCAGCTGTGCGGCCCACCCCAATTTAGGATGATTCAAACTTTCTTGCTGAGTCCACTGGTTATTTGTTGACCATCCAGTAGGGTGTTGATGCAACAGCTCTCCAGGGGGACTTTTAATTTGTAGTGTATTTTTGCTCGATCTTCATTTTCATCTCTCCCCACCCCATTATTGCATTCTTCTCTCTCTCTCTCTCTCTCTCTCTCTCTCTCTCTCTCTCTCTCCCTCAAGTTGTTTGCAACCTTCTCAATCAATCAATTCCTTGTATCCTACCTCTAGTACACCTAGAAGCTTGGCTCTCTTCTGAGTCAGGATGGGTTGTTGAAGATGCTAGGAAAGATGCAGGTGGATGAGTACGCCAATTTGTGTCCACTGTTATCCATCTCTTTGTTTTGGCTTTAGACCTAAGGAAGAACAAACAGTTCCTCTCTCTGTCACTGCCCCTGTAATCCCCCCCCACACACACCCCACACCCCCCGCTACTTGAGAGCTGAGAAGTGTAGCTGTGGTAAGCACAGTAAGCATTCATTACTCTTCCTCAGTATGTGTGAATACATTACGTCATTCCAATGCGATCTAGGCTTCAATGACAGACTCTCCCTGCTGGCTTGGCTGTGTCCTCAGCTCCGCAGACAACAAAAGATGACAGGTTGTAAGTTCCCACGTCAGAAGAGAGCAACTGGCTTCTGTTGGCAACCTTACTTGTCAACTGGCAGCCCCAAGAAACAGGCTCTCTGGGTCATATAAGGACAGGAGCTGACAAGTTTGATAGGAGAGGAAGCAAGGAAAGGGTTGACTTCGACTTCACAGCCCAGCCCGACAGTATCTCATCTTCCCCTCCCCCACACATATCCTCTTCTTCATTGAGAGTTCATGCCCATTTCTGCAGCCTGGCACAAGGGTAGGTTTATAAGAGACAGAGTAAGCATTTCTTGACTATGACCCTAGTGAAGAACCTGGGAACGGCTGCATGTTAACTAGTCAGGAAACAACTCTCATTCCTCTCCACCAAACCTAGCCAGCTGGATGTCTAATAACCAATAAAAATGCAGTAGATTTCATTTAATTTCCTTTGGATGCAAGGCATGTTTGAATTCCAATAGAGCCAATCTAGTGAGATTGTGTGGATTCTACGTAGTACCTAGCAGTGCTTAGTAGGCCTTTCCAGGAAGCCTTTTATTCAGGAATATTTTGAGATTTGAAAAAAAAAAAAAACCTGTCGTAATGATAGAGAATTTCTATATACTAGGTACCTTGTTCCCATGCCGGTTCTACTATCTAGGTAATTTTGAGTAATGTCAAGCCAAGCTTTTAGAGCGAATTATATTTGTCTAATGTGGGGGTCCTCTTTTAACTCTCACCCAGTGGCATAGCGCCTTTCTGTTTCTGGGATCCCCTGCCCAGTGTGGGAGGGGATTAAGCAGTGCTGATATGGTGCCATATTCTGGCCATCAGTCACAAGTTTCCCTATGGCCATCCCAATTAGCCTGTGGATTTGAACCCTTCTCTATTGGAAATCTACACTGGGGGAAGTATCCTCCTCTGTACTTCCACCAGGACAACTGAAAATTACACACTACCCTCCTGGCCTAAGCTATAAGCCATTCCTGTTGTGTATCGTTCCTAGAGCCTCTTGGAGGCTCTATTCAGCTCCTTCAGCCTCCTAGTGTGGATTTCTGAAGCTGTCCTAGGACCTGGATCTTAAGCCTTTCATCCCTATCTGCCATCTTCATCACCATCGCACCAGACCTCACCCCAACACTCATTACCTGCTTGAGCTAAGGCCTGTTGGTATCATGACCTCCATATTTTGTATTGTAGGTCCTGAACTGAACTTTTTTTCATAATCACTGTTCTCCAAAATGAGGTTTAGAGCCATGTCCAAGCCCTTCCAGACTTCTCTAGATTACAAGCACTCCGCAGGTTCTTCTTGATATTGCAAGCATTAAGAAAACATTCAATATTTATGTGATCATGTTTGTATAGACATTTACTGCTGTCTGGTCCCCACCTCTATCAGCGAGGGACATATAGATGAATAATAAACTCTACATTAAAGAACTCATGGCCAGCAAAAAAAGCAGTAAGGTTAGTACATGTTTCTGGGTATGGAGAATAGGGACTTTTAAGCACATGAGATTTTGGCAAGGAAGACATTATTCTTTCACCTCTCTAGAAAGGGCAGAGAGGAAGCAAAGCAGACTCAAGAACAATCGGCAATGCCTAGTTGGACATGTTATATCTGAAGTAACTGCAGGGCATCCAAAGGACACAAAGCCTTTGTGTTGGGAGATATGGGCTTAACTTCAGGCACTGCCAAAATACAGGTGTAAATGGAATCCTAAAACCCCCGAGAGATCATGGGGGAAAACTTCTATGGTGGTGGAAAGGTCAATATTGAGTAATCTCTCCGACTGAAAGAGTGAGAGGTACGAGTAAGAGGTATATTTCCCTCCTCTCCTCCCCTGTCTCAGCTGCCTTCCTGTAGTATAATCTGCTGATGTCAAAGACACTAAGTTGCTCTTTGGTACTGCTAGAAAAAAAAAAAAAGGAAGGAGACCACACGTGCCTTTATCATCAAGGCACAGGGAAGCCTATTCTTCTGCAAGTTGTGCTGGCTGATGGTGAACTCAAAGAAAGACTGGGAGATCCTGACACATTCACATTCCCCGAGTGGATATCACCCTCTCTCTCTGTGAGGCAGGGATATAACACTACCCATCCTGTAGCAGTTGGGGACACGGCACTCTCCACTCCTGAAGGAGGTTCTTAAGAAGACCACCAGGGCAGGGCCAGTGGGGTGGCAGCTGGTAAATGGCCATGTTTGCCAAGAATGCAGGATACTCCGAGGACCTTAAGTTGCCTAATTAGTAAGGGATCCACTCGAGAGTCTGTGTTTGGGAACTAGAAAAACAAATATGTATGGTCTATATCCAGCAAGGAAGAAAAAAAAAAAAAAAAGACCAAGACAAAAATGTGTAATTATAATAAGGGTGTCTGGAAACATAAGAGGCTCAGAAAGGCTTCCAAATTATTCATTGTGTTGAATTAACAGAGTGATGACTAAGATGACTGATTAATAATGAACGCTGCTTTAGAACTCCAGAATGTGGACGCAGCCGTTTGCTAACTTAAATGGACCGCAGATATTTCTGGGCTCCCCGTTTTCTCAGCTGACTGATAGAATATTGTTGTCCTGAGAAAACTGAGGCCATGGCATGGGTTGCCTTTGCATCTCCTATCTGCAAACATTGATCGAAAACTTCTTGAGTCTCTAGAAACAGGACTGATGTCTTCATGGCTTCATAGCTTTGTTACGCTATCTCTCTACGTAGCTCAGGCTGGCCTCAAACAGTTCTCCTGGCTCTGCTTCCAGGGGACTGGGATTTCAGACCTGCTCCAACAAGTGTGCCTCCCAAAGAGGTATTTTCAAGTAACACAGTTGCATTGTTGTCTACAATTGAGGTATCTAAAGGCTGTAGGCAAAGACGATCCTTGTTCTATTAACAGAGGCGCTTGGAGCCTTGAAAGTTCACCCTGGATCCATGCAACTGGATATCCCAGAACGGTTCACCTCAGGAGAGCACGCAGGGTAAGAGCAGGAAGTGCTGCTGAAGGGTGTCACTGAGGGTGCAGATGGCAGAGAGAGGACTGAAAACCAGGAAGGAGTCTGCAGTATCCTTTCTAGGGTACGAGCTTTTCTGACCAGCTTGGAAAGTGCTCACATCATGACCACTTTGACAGTCGCATGCCATAATAATAAGGGAGGAGGCCAGGTAAGGTGTGCCACCTCTGTAATCCCAGCACTTGGGAGGAGAAGACAGGAAAGTCAGAAGTTCAAGGCCACCCATGGTTATGTACAGAGCAACATGACCTACTTGAGACTCTGTCTCAAAACCAAATCAGGAATAATCATAAGGGGAAAAGCCCATTGTCTCATTTGGCCATCTTTTTTTTAATTGAGAAATTATGCTTGCATGCATTTATAGGATCAATGTACTATTCTGATCCTAATATAATATGCAATAATTAACCCAAGCTAATTAATATTTGATCTCGTTAGAATCCCTATAAAAATGAATATCAATAGACCTACTTTTCAAACAGAAAAGAAGAAAATGTACTTGTTATCTGGCCAGTCAATATCTGTTCCAACACCTACTATATGATAAACACAAGATAGCATCTTTGTTTCTATAAAGCTATCCTATGGAACAGCCCCCGGATGCAACTCACTCCCTGTGAATTATTTTCTTCTGTAACTGTGGAACTTAGACACATGACTTCCTTTGACCAATCAAGTACAGGTAGAAGTTAGTTATAACACTTGTAGACAAAAGTTGGGGGAAGCAGTGTGTGGTTTTGTCAGTGATTTCTTTCCCTTTCACAGGAGAATGAGGTAGCCCAGGTAAGGGCTTGTATTCTTTTCTGTATCCTACCTGTGTGGAGAGGACCTCTGGCTGCCCATAGCCAATGCCACAACATACAGAGAAGAAAGAAACCTTTTGTTCTTACAAACCACCGACTCCTGAGAGCATCATGACCTGGTGAGACCCAACTCACGTGAGTATGGTTGTGTGTTGTTATAGGAGATTAGAAGAGGATTGTTAGACAGTCCTTAGGAATTTATCTCAAGAGCTGACATTTTTAATCACCCATGTGAGGGCGTTGTGTATTCAACAGAGTAAGCATCCTCACTGTTTGGACTACTTTTTCCCAATTGTTCACAAAAGATTCTGATTCTGGAGGGAGAGATGGCTCAGTTGGTAAAATGCCTACCTTGCAAGAATGAAGACCTGAGTTTAATGCCCCCAAACCCATGTTAAAAAAAAATTAATTAATTAACTAAAAGCAGGCATGGTGTCATGTGCTAGAATTTTCTCTCTGTGGAGGCAGAGCCAGATGGGTCCCTGGGGCTCACTGGCCAGCTAGCCTGGCCTTCTTGCTCTTTTGAGGCCAGTGAGAAGTTGTCTTTTAAAAACAAAAGTGAAAAATGTCTTGAGGGCTGAAACTGGAAGGTTTTTTTCTTCTTCTGATTTCTACACACATACAGCACACTTGAACACACAAAAGCACATACATACAAAAATGTACACAGAAGTCCAAACACAAAAGATCTCA
Source organism: Arvicanthis niloticus (assembly GCF_011762505.2). NCBI lineage: Eukaryota > Metazoa > Chordata > Mammalia > Rodentia > Muridae > Arvicanthis > Arvicanthis niloticus. The sequence goes on from NC_133434.1 coordinate 10,027,148, forward strand.
AGATCTGGGAGAACGTCCCAGAACAGAACAGAATTCTATAGCTGGATTTTTGCAGAGATTCATGAAAATGCCAAACAATTCCTCAAGCATTTACACTTGGATGAAGTTCAAGGCATGGTTTTCCCCGCGATCCTTGTTCCCTAATTTGAAATCTGTACGGATCTTCAGTAAAATGGATCCACATGTTTTTCATTTAGGCATCCTTACCTCATCAAAATACGGTTAGAATGAGTCACTTGATGGTCCAAACTCTTGAAATCATAGTTTTCTTCCCAAGTAAAAAGACCTGCCTGCACCTCAAAGTGGGGAAAAATTGTGTGCTCTTTTGGGGGTATGTGGTGAGGTACCCAAGACAAATGTCTCCTCACTCTTGGCTTCAATTCAAGGTCCTCCAAACGTGACTCTCCTTCCCCTCCACCAGAGTTCAGCTTGCCAAGTGAAACCACAACATCCTGCCATCCAGACAAGACATATTGCTTTCAAGAAAATCAGAGATTTCGCAGCCAAAGAAGTCAACATTTCCCCAGTCACCTACTCTTGCCACCGACACTTAATCCTTTTCTTTGCCACCAAACAGACTTTAGCACTTGATGTCTTATTTGTCACTGATAAGGAAAAGGAATTTTAGAAGCTCGTGTTTTTGAAACATCTTGAACATTCCTAACTAACCCCACCCCCTCACCCCCCAAGTTCCTTATTGTTTGAATATCCCTCTGAACCAAAGCACTGGTAACTCCCTAAACGTGACCTGCCTCTGCTCTGTTCTAAGTGTTGTTCTCTGGCTCTGCAAAGTTTCATCCTGAGGCCATCACCCCCTTCGGCTGAAAGTTTCTCCCCTCTGCTTCGTCTTCAGCTGCATACATTGCCTTTGTAGTCCCACAATGCCATGCCTACACTATGTGAGCATTTACCTCCTGACATTACAAAGTTTTATGAGCACTGGTCAGAGAACAGGATTTATTTGTTCTTATTTCTGTCTTAACATCAGGCAAGAGGTTTCCAGTCCCTGTTGACTGGCTACATACATAGGTAAGCTTTCGCATGGATAAATGACATTACAGAGTCATTACTAGATCTCCAGTCTTCTGATGCTATAATTTTGCTCTCTTTTCAATGTATCTACATATCCTTTCTACAATATACAAAGAAAAATATAACTGTTCTGTGCTAGGGAAGTTGGACTCAAAGTTTTATGTATAACAAAAATATCAATTTTTTTATTTTTAAATTATTTTTTATTTAAATTATCTTTTTACATAGGAAGAGTACTGCTCGGGAGGTAACTTAGTTGGTGAAGTGCCTGCTGTGTAAGCATGGGGACCTGAGTGTGGAACTTCAGAATCCACAGTTAGAACAAAGAAACACATATGGTGGCCCATGTACATAAGGTGTCCCTAAGACTGAGGCATCAGAAACAGATAGAGCCTTGCACATTGACCAGATGGCCTAGCTGAATCAAGAAGCTTCAGGTTCAATAAGAGTCTCTATCTCAACAAAGTCAAAGGTAGAGCTGGAAGTACAGCTCAGTGGGAGAGTCCTTGCCTAACTAACCACGATGGGACCCTAAATTCAATTTCCAGCACTGTAAATGAATAATCTGAGATCGAGACTAATTGAGGTCAGACATCTGACATCAGCTTTTGACCTCTACGATTACACACATGTGAGTACACACACACACACACACACAGAGATGTAGAGACACAGACACACACACAGAGTCACACACATAAATACACACAGACACAATTACCCAGACACACACACACACACACACAGAGACAGACATATACAGAGATATAGACACACAGAGACACATACACACAAATACAGACACATACACACATACAGACACAGTCACATACACACAGACATACAGATATATATATACACACACACAGATGCAGAGACACAGACACACACACAGTCACATACATAAATACACACAGACACAGTTACACAGACACACACACACAGACATATATAGAGACATAGACACACAGACATACAAATACTAACACAGATACACATACAGACACAGTTACACAGACACACACACAGAGACATATATAGAGACATAGACACACAGACATACAAATACTGACACAGATACACATACAGACACAGTCACATACACACAGACATACAGAGATGTATACACACATACACAGACACACACACAGACACACACACAGACACACACACAGACACACACACAGACACACACACAGACACACACACACACACACACACACATGCTGTTGCAGAAGTGAAGAGGAAAGGCCAGCTACTTACATAGTGAGGAGGTTCAAGCACTACGGAGGCAGGACGAGAGGGTGATGGTTGTTTCTCTGCAGCTCCCTAGTTCATATTCCTGGTTGTTTGTAGAACTTCCCTGGTGTTGGCTTTCTTTCTACTCTGTTAGGTCTTGTTGCAAATCCAATTCACATCTCTGCAAGTGCTGAATTTAACATAATTGAATTGCAGGTGTTTTGGAAGGTATGAGTAGACAGTTTCTGCATGATGACTCTCCTTATACAAATATTATAAATGTGCATATGCCATAAAGACCAGCAAATACCAGTGATATTTCACACACACGTGGATACGGACATGTAATATAATCTGAATGTTGTTTGGTACCACTTGTGTATGTGTGTGTTCATATTCATATAGCTTCAGATGTGAATGCATTTCCAGGTCAGTTAAAATCCAACCTGCATTACTGCATTGCCTTCCAGGAAAATTCTAGACTCACATCGAGTAGAACACAAAGAAGAATTTAACCAATTGAACACCCATTATCCCAATAACACACACACACACTAAGAACTACAAAAGCTAAGTGGGTTCTGGCCATTGCGTTATGAGTGGCACAAAGAGGAAGTGGTGATTTTAAGAAAAGAAGTGAGAAGCTCGGTAAATAATTCAAATGAAGTACAGATGCCTCTTTCTGAAACAAAGCAAGACTCTATTCTTCCCTTCCCCACCTTGCCTTGCTTCAAAGCTTTGAGAGGATCTTGTAGAAGTTTGTGTTTGTTTTCTTAAGATGATGGGTCCAGGAGCAGTGACCGGAAACTGGGTGAATGATAACCCACACTGTAGGTGTGCCAGCAACTGAAAGTCTTGAATCACACGAAAATGGTGACCACTGAGAGAGAGGAACCGGTGATTCATATCTCCTAAAGAGGTTTACAATCACCAATGCCCAGAGTGAGCTGGTGAACTCAGAATGGGTGACCTTAATAGGTATAACTGTGTGTGGACTCACTGTACCATGAAATTAAATTTTAAATCTGAATTGATGAACAAAATAATGCTGCCCTGATATTTTGAACAATAGTCTTAACCGGTTTTTTTTTTTTTTGTAAGTCTTTCTCTTTCATAAGAATGGATCTGAATCAGAGACTGAAAGGGAGCGCTTTGCTCCGTCAGAAATGACTAAACTAAACGTGAGATGTTCCGCCGTCATGGGGATATTTATGCCCAGGCTACAATGGTCTCCATACCCTCAACTCTCTGGTTTTCTAAAGACAGTACTCTTCTCTGTCTGGGGCAATTGAGCCCTTTCCACTGCTTATGAGACCTTGCAGTACGAAGATCTCTAACTTTTTTTGTGCTCCCTCCCTCAGCTCCCTCCTCTGTCCCTACCCTCACACACTTCCCACTTCCTCAGCTCAGGTTTTTCCCTTTTAGTCTCTGTAAAAGTCTGCGTCTCATTTCATTTTCCATAGCAGATATGGTTTGTTGTTCCCCCCCCCCCCCCCAGAGGTTCCACATCTGCTTGCTTCACTTTCCATCACCCACACATTTGCAAACTGGACTCCGGGCAACCTGGCTTCCTAAGTTATCTTTAACATATCAGTAAGATATCATCCATGACTTCAGAAAAACTACCTAAGAAGATGCAAAAAAAAAAAAAAAAAAATTGCAGTAGACTCTCCAGATAGAAATATCCAAAATTTAGAACACCGTTTGTGTTCTTTGAATTTGAATGTTCCCCAAAAGCCTCACATTGGGAGTCTTATTCTCTGGTTAATGCTTCCTTTTTGGTAGACTGCACAGCACTGTGGGAGCAGAACCCAGATAGTAGAAGTAGGTCGGTACTGAAGAGCCATTGTAAGCTATACTTCAGCCCCTGCTTCGGGGCTCATTCTCTGCTTGCTGGTCCACTGTAACATGAAGAGCCTCTCATATGTTTTCCCAATCATGAGCTCTGCTGGCCTTGCCCTCTACCATGGGTTAGAATGCTCTGAGGTGTGGGATTCTCCTTGGAAGTTGTTTCTATCATGTATCTTGGTCATGCCAATGCAAAAATGATTAGTACACAAAACTGGCTTAGGAGAAATGGCATCATTGCTTTGAGGAAATCTGACTGCATGATTCTTAGGCTTTTGAAACTGGTTTGTGGAAGGGATTGGGAAGAGTTTGGAGAGGCAGGGTAGAGAAATCTTTAGAGTGTTTTAAGCAGCTTAATGGGAAATTTTGGCCTAATTTTGGAAGACTAGAATAAAAATGAATAATGATGTGGACAATGAAAGACAAGCTTTTGGGATTTCAAGTTGAAATAACTGGTCTACCAGGAACTGGAATAAAGGGCCTCTAATGTTAGAATCTGGCAAAAAAGTTATTATTATTATTATTGTTATTGTTATTATTATTATTATTTTATTCATGTTCTAAAAATTTGAATGAGATTGAACTAAAACGTGAAGAAATGATTTGGTGGAGATAATGTCAAGACAACTAAATCTTAAGGCGGTGGCATGATTATTGCTGATTAATTTTGGCAATAGTAATAGAATCACACATAGTGAGAATGCAGAGCAAAAACTGGAGCACCAAGACATGGCAAATATGCAGTCTTGCTAGCAAGTTTAAAGTTACAGTCAAAGAAGTCATAATTGTTTAAAAAAAATGAAAATAACATTCTTTTAAAAAATGCCAAACAACTGTCACCAAGACAACAAGAAAGGTGAGGTGGAGGTATTTCAGGTAACAGTACCACCTCATCCACACAGGCTCCAGGGCCTAAAACTGAATGCACCCTAGAAAGAAGGTGCATGTGAGTGGCTCTACTTGCTGTTCAAGGCCACCTACTAAGCTATCTACCCAGTTTCAGCCACCCAGCCATTCAGAAGCTTCTGCACCCATGGTCCAAGGTACTCACAAAGGTACCTTATGGTATCTACATTATCTTGAATACTAAGGTAAGATGAATGCAATAGTTTGGGAATCATGAAAGCTTGCTCCCAGCTTTTTGAGGAAGGTCTAGGAAGCTAGGAAATATGTGACAGGGTTGGACTTAGTTTATTTCTCTTTTAGACACTGATACTGATGGGGAATTGTGAGCTTCCGAGGATGAGGCCTAAATTACACTGGCTACCTCACGATGTTGGAAATGCCAGCAAAGTGAAACATCTGTTGAGCCAATAGGCATGCATAAAGAAAGTTGGCATAAGAGAGAGACCTTGTGTGCTATAAATGGCAAGACCATAAGGACACAGCTGCCCAAACCCATTCAAATTCAGCTGTTGCTACCATGTGGCCCACTGGACAACTCTGGGATTTCATGTTTGTTTTGCTGGTTTCTGTCTTGATTTTTTTTTTTCTAATCTTCTCTTGCTATCTTGTTCTTCCCTTTTGGAATGGGGATATTTACTCTTTGCCATTGTATAATGGAAGGATATGACTCTGGTTTTTATTTGCAGGAATCACAGTTAAGAGTTTGCCTTGAGTCTCAGAACAGACTTTTGACTTCCTCTTCTTGAGCGGTATTGGAACTGTTAAAGAACGTGTGAAGACCATGAGGACCGTCGAGGTTGAGTTAAGCGCTGGTTTGCTTTTGCTTTTTTTGTATGGGATGCATATGGAACTTTGAGAAAAGGGGCAGAATGTTTTGCCTTGAATCTGAAATGGTTCCCCTGGACTTTTAAAGATGAGTTTAGAGGTTGTTGAGGCTTTGAACTCCACCTCCTGTTTCTGCAGTGACACTAGAAAGGCAAGCATCAACTCTGCTTCTCTTTAGACTTTAAGTTACCACAGGAGAAGCCCTTGGGCTTACTGGAGGCCCATTAAGACGAAGCCACACCCTGAAGGCCAACCTACTTCCTTCTTGACCAGAAGGAATGAATGAATCTAAGATCTACCACTGGCTCTGTGTGGTGGCCCAAGTCGTTACTTGTCTGTGTCCTTCTTAATGGTTAATCCAACTGGGCTTTATCTATTACCTAGAGAGGAGTCCAAGCCTTGAGGAAACCCAGAGCTACCTGAAGACTTGCCAAGGTGAGGGAGGATTAGTTACCTAATGAGGTAATGTGCTTTGATCCATGCTGAAGCCCCACCTATTCACAAAGCCTCCATCTGAAAGAAATTGTGGAGTCTCTATCACCTGGCCTTCCTGCTCTTATGAGTCACACTCAGAAAGATGTGACTTTTCCCTGTCCTCATTTTCTCTCTGCTTTTCTTTCAGATACTGGGCAAAGCCTGGGGATACTTTCCTGGAGGCCATAAGCTTCCTCTCATTTGATGTGCTGCCCCTCAGCCCAGCCACCTTCCACCATACTGCTGCCTGCTAATCTCCATTGCAAAAGGCATAGCTTTCCCTCTTCTCCTAGAGCTCCCTATTTTGGGTGTTGTGGAGATTTAAATTTTCTAGCATTCCAAAACTGAAAGCACACTAGAAAGAGAGAGCCTGAGGGTTGCACAAGGCCACTGAGGGAACTATCTACCCAGGTTCAGCCACTCAGGCATTCAGAAGCTTCTGCATCCATGATCCAAGGAACTCACAGTGGGACCTGATGGAATCTACATGGTGTTAGACACTAAGGTCAGATGAATGCAAGAGTTTGGGGATTATGAGAGCTTACTGACCTTGTTTTTCTCCTAAATTCTAATAATATTGTCCTTGAGCTTCTTGCTAGGTCCGTTTCTAAATTCTCTTATTAACAATGCTATGAACATATGAAAGGGCATCCCGACTGACTTTCCTGGTAACTTCTGGCAACTACAAAGGGCTACTAAACAAACTCCTCTGAGGAAACAGGAAGGGACCATACAAGGGCCTCAGCCCTATCAGCCAGAGAAGATCAAAATGAGATCCAGATAATTTGCTGTTCCTGGTGGGTGGTTTGGATCAGGGCATGAAAAATTCTGTCTCCTGGTTTTGCTATTTTGTGCCTATATCCCTTAGGCTATTTTACCTGGCCACACATGTAACATCTCTTGCTAAATATTTATGCTAACATACGATGTGACTGTGTAGAGTGAAAAATTATAAAGGCCATTTTATGAAATGTGTGTAGATATTTCGCCTTAGACCTTGGGCAGAAAAGTGCAGATTCCAGAACGAGGAACTGAATGTAAGATTTTCACCACCCCAGGACACATTCCAGGTGAATGTGAATCAAGCCTCAAACAATAGGCCAAAACTAATAATAATAACAGGGCCCTTTCCCTAACCTAAATAGTTAAAAGTGCCTGCCAGCAGGTTTGGGCCCATCTAATTAGTTACAGAGGAGGGGGAGTTACAAGACAAAGGCCTGTTAAGAACATCCCAGAAACTGACTGGCCAAGGGAGGAACTACACACTGCCCCCATGGTACGGCCTGCTAGTGTTAAAAAAAAAGTAAAACAACCAATCCTGTGCACCCGCGCAAAAGTTCGCTTTTTCCCCACCCCGCCTATATATAAGCGCTAGACCCCTGAGCCACACGAGGTCAGTCCCTCTATCCCCTATGTGAGATATGGGGATATGGGCTGGCCCAGAGCTCTGATTTAATAAAGCACCTCATGTACTTTACAGCAAGACGGTCTCTCGTGTGTCCTTTGGGTGCGTGCTATCCTGTGACTTAAGTGGACCTCCCTTCTGGGGAGTCCCGGACCTTTCAACTGCAGTAAAGAAAGGGTATAAAGGACTCAGGGACTCTGCTGGAGGCCAGGTGACCCCTGAGGATCAGACCTTGACTTAACAAACACACACATATACACAAGCATACACACACACATACTTACACACATAGACATATACACACTCTTACACACACATACACATACATACCTATATACACACATTCACATGTTTCTTACATGTTCTTTTACATGGTCTTAAACACTGAATATAAAAATATTAAAGTTTATTGGAAAAATACATTTTAAAACGACTAAACTAGGCTTTTTTAAAAACAAAAGATGATGATCCAGTCCCTTGAAGGCTTCCCTGTTATACCCTGAGTTTAGACCGCTGACATGCCAGGTGCAGTGACCCAGTGACCACCAGCTGTTAAGTTAAAAGACTCCCACTCTCTCCCTAACTGCAAACAAAATGTCGCTTCTCTATACAATACACTTCTGCTAACATCTCCCTTACCTTATTAGTCAACAGCTTTAGAATTAGATCTCTGGGCTTCGATGCTAAAATTGGGTTATATTTCTTATAATCTTAACAATGGTCCTATTAGTCTTGGACCTTGTATAATTAACTGCTGATTTCATTTTATCTCCCATTTACAGTCAACCAGCACTCAGATAGTCCTTGGCAACCTAATATCATCCCCCAAGTTCCCATTGATTACTCTCCTTGGCCTGAATGTTTCCAATAGTGGAAACCTTAAGTCCCCTATGCTTCCAACGTACTCGGTGTCTGTTTCTCTTTTTGATGACTCCTGCTTTTATCTTATTCCCTCACATCTCCATCCAGGTACCTGTCAAAGACCTCTCCCATCCCACCTGGATGCTCTACAAATAGAACCACAAGCAATGCACTTTCAGGCTTTCTTAGATGGGCCCAATTGAGGGTTATCCTAACTGCCACACCTGAAGATTCTACCCAATGAGACCTTAGACTAAGGTCAAGGGAGGACTAATCATCCCCTTACATTGGACAGTTCCTTCCCAGAAGCCCCTCCTTCAGCATAGCTGTTCACAGGGCTCCTGTCAGAGAACACTGTGAAGTCTACCCCTGCTTCCCTTCAGGCATGCCTGCTTTTCTGAATCCCAAGTCTGAAAAAGTTAATTCTTCATCCCTTTTTTTTTTTCAAGTTTTGATGGCCTGACCTTCTAGCTCATTCTCTGAATCTCTACCCAGCCTCACCTTTGCTGTGTTGCTGTTCACCAATCTCCATTGCAAAAGGCCTTTGCCTGTCCTGTTGTGTTTCTTTTCCTACTCTGATATAATTTTTTTTTCATGCTTCCTTCCACAATCATTTCTCATTTCTTTTATTAATGAGACTAACAACCCACAAAGGGGAACCCTGATTTTCCCATAGTGGGCTTAGTATTTGAATGCTTGATCCCCAGAGAATGGTATTTTAGTAAAATTCTTGTCTATGGCTCCTTTCTGAGGTAGGATCAGGTTAGCAGGAATTGGTGGGATTTTGAAGCCTATAACCCAACCCTACTTCTGACCCCACTTTCCATCTCCTGAGCCACCATGATGTGAGGAGCATCTGCCACATACAACCCCCAACCATGAACTCCACCAGGCAAAGACTACTTGCCTAGAAATGGGGTTATGCATTAATGCATTAGACTCCTCTCCATTAGTTAACAAACAAGTCAAAACCCCTACCCCTACCCCAGGAAGTTTCCCCATTAAGACTTTCCTATCAGGCTGAATGAAGTTGACAATTAGACTAATTGAAATGATCTTCATTGTTGATTTGAAATATATTGTAATCAGCTAGGAGACATTGATTGCCTCTGGAATGTTTCCAAGGAGGTTTGGTTGGCCCGTCCTAAATGTTTGCTATACCATTCCACAGGCTAGACCTATACAGAATAAAAAAGACAGGAAAAAAGTTACACACACACACACACACACACACACACACACACACACACACACACATATATATATATATCGAGAGAGAGAGAGAGAGCGACAGAGATAGAGAGAGAGAAGAGAGGATTCCTGATTAAGGCTCCTATCCCCATGTCTTCCCTCATACAATAGACTTCATTCCTCGGAGCTATGAGACAAAGTAAATGATTTTTTTCCCCTTTAAGTTGTTCCTTGTCAGATATTTGGTCAGAGGGACAAGAATGCCTTCACTGCCTATCTCTGCAAATCACACTTATGAACCCAATTCTATGATCTTTCAGATGGATTATATCTAAAGCAAAAAAAAAAAAAAAAAGATAGTCCCTTTTCTCAAAGGATAAAGACTAACATAACAGTTTGTTATAACCATCAACATTTATGAAACATGGATTACCTCTAGACACATCTTCTACTATATCATACACCTCACAAGGACACTACCACATAATAATTTTATCTGTTAGGTGGGCAACTTATTTCCTGCTGCACAATGAGTTAAATGGAAGAGTTTAGTTTCCTAATGAGGTCAAACCAACTCGTATATCTTGCTTAGGTCTGTAAATTAGTATATGGAACTGAATGACTTTTTTGTATTCAATATTCAGGCATGTTGTTTATCATATATGTATTAACATATATTAATATATGTATGTATGTATATATATATATATATATATATATATATATATATATATTCACACACATACACAAACACACACACACACGTATTATCCTTTTTTTAGTTCAGTTTCCACCCTAGATATCGTCCACTGCTTCTGGCTTTAGACTCTGCCTGTTCTGTTCTATGATCACGACCACCCACAACCTACCTCACTTGACATATACTCTTTGTGCTTCTTCCTCTAGTTTGATCTAAAGTAAAATTGTTGACTCCAGCCTCATCTCTAAAATCAGAGGATCACTCACACCTCTTTCTACACAAATCCTGACTGCCCAGCAAGGCTTCTTTCCTACAGCCTGTGCACCACACCCTTCCTAACACAGAAACATTTCTCTTGTCTCATTTATCAGGTGCCCCTTAAATGTTCCAAACACTAATGACAGGGACTGGGCAGTAGTGTAAGGACAGATAAGACTTCAGACATTTGAGGAAAAGACACTATGACTGACAATTGTCGGTAACACTGCACCCAAGAGACACTTCTAAGGATTATCTTTATTTAATTTTGAAGGAATCAAAGTCTGTCTTTCCATGTGTGTGTGTGTGTGTGTGTGTGTGTGTGTGTGTAATTGCCTGTTTGTTTGTATTATCTATTTGAACACACAGATGGAATCTCATCTGTAGACCTGACAGCTCTGCCTCCCCAAGTTCAATGGTAGGTATGTTGGTCTGTTTTTGACATCATTTTGATGCTTCATACCTTCTTTGGAGTTCAAGATCCAAGGTGCTCAAGGAGGTTGAAGTGTCTACCCAGCTCACGGCCAAGGAAGCAATTCCTGAGAGTCCTAAGACTCTTCTGAAGCAGCAGCTATTATATGGTCTCACATCAGCACCATCATCATATCATCTTCCTCTGCTTGGCAGCGTGTGATCACACAGTGTCCCCTTCCACTTTCTTATTCAATCCATCTGGTGAGTCAGATTGGACTAAGCTCCTTTTATATGTGAAGATCCAGAAGCTCAAAGAGGTCATATTCTAAGAGGCAGAATCTATGCTAACTCCCAAGCCTCCTGACTTCTAGGGCAGACTTGTTCCATTACATCATGCTGTGTGTGGTCAGGGCCGTGTAACAATGTACCCAGGCAAGCAAGGAGATATAGTGGTTCGGAACAATAATTATGAGAGTTCTCTTTGTTCGAGTTTCGTTGCTATGAAAAGACACCATGACCAAGGCAACTCTTACAAAGAACAACATTTCATTGGGGCTGGAGTACAGTTTCAGAGGTTCAATCCATTATCATCATGGCAGGAAGCATGGCAGCATCCAGGCAGACATGGTTCTGGAGAAGGAGCTGAGAGTTCTAAATCTTGATCCAAAGATAGCCAGGAGATTGTATTCCTCAGGTAACCAGGAGGAGGCTCTGAAATTCCACACTGGGTGGAGCTTGACCATAGGAGATCTCTAAGCACACCCCAACAGTGACACACTTCTTCCAACAAGGCCACACCCGATAGTGCCACTCCTCATGGACCAAGCATTCAAAGACATGAGTCTTTGGGGGCCAAACCTATTCAAATCACCACAGGGCAAACAAAACTACTCAAACAACCTAAAGGTTCGTATCTTTCCTGTATTCTACTTGCCAGTTCTTGGACAAGTTTTTAATTAAAATCCATTTTTCTCACCTATAAATGGAGCTCAAAAGTCTGCTCATGATGCTAAAGGTGAAATGGAATAAATCAGCACCCAAATGGAGCACTCAAGGTCCTTTGTGACGCTTCACTCAAGGCAAAGGATTAATAAGTGAGGGTCCTTCTCTTACAAAGAGGACACAACGCCTTCTTCAAATACATGAAAAGTTCCAAAGATCAAACCAATTTAAGTAACTTGTGGGAAAGTCCAGCCAAACTGAACCTGAAGCTAACTTTGCACTGCTTAACTTTTAACACATTTGTCACATTCTATGTATGGGACTCAGCATGGAGGTTCATATATTTTCTTTTAGAGAACTGTTGTTCTCTACTGTTGGTCTGACACTCAGCTTCCCCTAGGTGAGCTAACATGATATTCAATGTATGTAACAGGAATGATACTCAATGTATGTGATTCACAACCAGGCTGGCCAGATTGCTCATTGGGTAAACAAACCTTACACCAAGCTTGACCACTTGAAGTCAATCCCCAGGACCCAAATGGTAGAAGGAGAGAACAGAATTCTGAAAGTTGTCCTCTGGCCTCATACATGCTGTGGCATGTAAATGTGTACACACACACACACACACACACACACACACACACATATACTAAATACATAAACAAACAAATAAATGTTAAAAGAGAAAAAAGCAATTCAGAACATTCTGGAACAAAGCTGTCCATGAGGATATGAACCAGTGGACATGTATTCATACACAAGTGTTCTAGCATCAGTAAAGGAAAGCACCAGAACTTCTTAAAGACACCCTCTTTAAGTATTCACATTCCTCTCCCTGCTATAGCTATCTTATTGAGCCAAACACCTTAGAGATCTGAAGTCCTGGAGTTAGAGTTGAGGAAGCAATTGGGCAGAAGGCTGGCTAGACGTGCCATGCCGTGGTTAACTTTGGTTGTCAACTTGATAAGACTACGAAGCAGCTAGGGCACTAATGAGGCACACTTTGACTAGGTTTGTACAGTCTTTTCTAGAGAATGTGAACTGAGTGGATAAGACAAGTGTTGAAAATATGAATCACGCTACCATAGGCTGGGCTAAGTATAAGGAAGGAGGAGAACGTGAGCATTGGCAACCCCATCTCTCTGTTTACAGATCTGCCCAGACATGACCACATTCCTACCTCTCTGGCTGGGATCCCGTCTGCTGCTATGCCTTTCCTACTGTAATAGACTCCATGAGCCAAAAATTAAACCTTCTTCCCCTAAGTTCACTTGGGTTACTTTATGGGAGCCCAGACATCAGACTCCTTATTGTTTTTCTCTTGCTCTTTGATCGTGATGACTCAATTTAATTGTCAGCTTTGAAACTAATTGATGTGGAAAGACCCAGGCCACTGTGGGGAGGGGGGGGGTACCATTCCCTAGGCTGGGGATCCTGAGCTACGTAAGAGTGGAGAAATCAAGTTGAGTCAAAGTAAGATGTGATGTGACTAGCAGCTGCCTTGTAGATTGTAACCTGGATTTGAAAGCCAAATAAAACCTTTCTCCTTTAAGTTGCTTTTTTTTTTTTTATGTCAGAGTATTTTATCGCAGGAACATAAATGAAACTAGTACACTGGCCATACCATAGGCAATGTGGCTCGGCTGCATCCTGACGCTGTCAACTGATCATGAACTGAGGCCACATGAGCCTTTATTTATTTATTTATTTATTTATTTATTTATATAAGTCGATTATCTGGGTATTTTGTTCTAATGATGGAAGGTTGGCTAGCAGATCAGAAAATACCCAGAGAACAGGCTCTTGAGAAAGGAGCTGCGCCAGCATATCCTACTCCCCGAAGAAGCAGATGCCAAGGCAGAGCCAAACCATCAAGTGTAGATTAGGAAATCCTAGGAAGCGGTCAAAGGAAGGAGGAGCAGTGGTAAGAAGAGGACGTCTCCAAGTACAATGCTGGAAAGACACATGTGAAGGGAGAAGAAAGCCTAGCAAGTCCGAGACAATCTGAGGAACATCGTGGAAGGCTGAAACATAGGCTTCCTAAGAGTCCTGCTCCAGCTAGGGAGAGACCAGCTCCACAGCCTCCCCAGTCTGTCACTGTTGATGCATGCAAAGTAGAGAGCATGGTCTCCACCCCAGATCCAGAAGGACAGCGGCACCTGGGGACCCTCAGCCAAGCCATGCACCTTCCAGAGACTTTCCTGGAGGAAGCCATGAGGTGCGTATCTTTATGTCTTCCACAGACACATTTTGTAGAGGAGAATATCTGAGCCCGACATGTGTGCCTCAGCATGAGGACAAGTTAGAGCCAGAATGAGTGACAGTGTACCGTGAGGTCATTCCCATGGAGCTCGCCACCTCCCCTACCGAGTGGGTTTGGCCATGTGTGCGTTTCCCAATTAGGAATTAGGAATGTGTTTTTAGGTCAGCTCAGCATCATTACAAAAGAAAAGGAAGAAGAGGAAAAAAAAAAAAAAACAAAGAAAAATACATTGTCACCTGCCTGACCCCTGTAGTTATCTAGGGCTGTCAAACATGCCACAGTTCCTCTTTGCAGTCTTCTATTAAATGCTGTCCATGGAATTACAATGCCTACAGGAGTATGCACACACACACACACACACACACACACACACACACACACACACAGAGAGAGAGAGAGAGAGAGAGAGAGAGAGAGAGAGAGAGAGAGAGAGAGAGAGATATGAGGGGGGTGGGAGGGTGGGGGGAGAGAACAGACCAAGAAGAGAGAGACCTTGCAGACATAATCTGTGGTCTAACCTTAAGGCTAGAAAATACTACTTAAACAAGGAGGCCTTGTGTTCACCTCTGCGCATGGCAATTGCTACTCACCGTTGTAGAGTCTGCTGATGGCTTGCTGGTCTGCTGGCCCCATTCAAAGGTGAACTCCATCTCCACCCCCATCCTTTCTTTGGACGGACCTTCCATTCTCACTTCAGCAGAATGTTCCTTCAAGAAAGCACTTGGGTAATCTTACTCCGAGCTGAGGATTTTGGAGCTTAATTTTACTTGGAACAAGGAAACTCTCTGCAGCTGGTAGACAATATTGTTTGGGGAGCTGCAGAACTAAATCAATAACGTTTCCTTCAAAAATCAATACTAATATACTTAGTTCTATTGTGCATCATTAAATATGTATTGGTTATTTAAAATTACTCTGTCTGTTCTTCAAGAAAACAAGTATTAAAGAAGGTGAGCTGGGCAGGCAAGAGAGCTTACTATTTAATAGCATGGTCTGATCTTCGAGAGGACCCAGGTTCAAGTCCCAGCACCCACACAGCAGCTCCCAACCATCCGTAACTCTAGTTCCAGGCACTCTAATGCTTTTCTCTGGCCTCCATGGTCATCACACACATGTGGTGCAGAGACATACATGAAGGCAAAACACGCATATGCGTGCCATGAAAACAAAGATTAAAATACAAAATCTAAAACATAAAAGCTGGGTGATAAAGGTTAGAATTAGGTTGCAGGAACATGTCCCCAAGTAGGAGGCGTTTGACAGAGTTCAGCCTTGCATCGCGGAATGAGGATCCAGTGGGCCCATCACTGAGCCTGTCAAGTAAAGCTCTTGACAAAACTCTCTGTGGAATTCTTTCCTGTTGACTTGACCAAT
Source organism: Arvicanthis niloticus (assembly GCF_011762505.2). Classification (NCBI taxonomy): domain Eukaryota; kingdom Metazoa; phylum Chordata; class Mammalia; order Rodentia; family Muridae; genus Arvicanthis; species Arvicanthis niloticus. The sequence goes on from NC_133434.1 coordinate 10,042,883, forward strand.
ATATCCCTCCCCTAATTCTTGGGAGAACTGAGAGTGTGCACCCAGCCACACTGGGTTAAGCTAAAGGCTGCAGTAGCATTTGGAAAGGCTATGCCTTTGAATTTAAGGAATAAAATGAAGTATATGCTTCCATAGCTGCCCCCCATTTGCATCTCCTTTTAGTATATCAGCCCCTCAGGCAGCCCTTTAGGAGGAAGAGTATATCCCAGGCCTATGTGACTTGAAGAAGGGCTGACTCTCCAGTCACAAGATTAGGCCAAGAAATCAATGTACTACTTGAAAGCTAAGAGGAGTCTACCTTTGAAGTCTCTTCCCCGACAGAAATACTAAGAGATTTTAAAAACAGTCATTTAGAAAAAAAAATGACTGTACAGACATTGAAAAACAAAACAACACACACACACACACAGACACACACACACACACACACACAAAAAAACCAAACACACAAAAAAAATTCTATTCTACTAATGGGTTTGCAGAAGCCTATGTTCTGCCCCACAGGCATTACCATTTGGTTTTAATTAGAAGATTATCTCTCTTCTAAAGTACATAAAACCCCTCTTACCAAGGAAGAAAGAAGCCTAAAGGCTCATCAGTCTGGGAGAGTTTGTAATAGAACTAGGAGTTTGGATAAAACTCTACCCAGCTCAAGTTCCCCGCCTTCCCCATCTACTCCAGTAACATTTCTGTTGCTGTGATAAAACAAGAAGTGACTTATGGTAGAGTTTATCTTTGCTTCCTGTGCCGGAGGCTGAGTCCATCATGGTAGGAACCATGGCATCAAGTAGTAGGCATGGAGAGGGAACAGGAGGCTTAGACATCACATCTCGTATTTCAAACAAAGCAAGAAAGCAAACAGGGAAGTAGGATGAGGCTTTTAATCACAAAACCAACCCCGAGTGACATAGTTCCTCCAGCTAGGCTTCACTACTTAAACGTACCCAAGTAGTGACATGCTCTAAATGTGATAACTGATAGCAACTGCTTGCACATAGGATACAAGAGGAAAGCTGGCAGCTTTCTTCCATCTACAAAGTCTGAAACCAGGATGGATTTGTTTTCTCTGTCACTTACTCTAATAGGATGAATGAAGTAGGCTCTATGGTGTCATGGGGTGGGGGTTGGGGGGGATAGGTGCAAAGATTAGAAAAACATGCTGTTCTATAAGAGTGCAGTGACAGCCCAGAGAACACACCTACCCAAAGGCAAAAGTCAGCACCTCTCTTCTCTAAGGAAGAGCGTATGCAGAAGGAAGAGAAACAGGTTCTGTGAACATCTAACTGCTGCACTTACACATGCTTCCGGGAACAGATCACACAGTTGCCAATCCCATGGCCAATAATGAGTGCCAGCTCTGAGGGGCATGCTGGGAAATGTTATAGGACAAGTTGCTAACCTGTATGTGTTCATAGGAGAAAGTCCAAAGACCCACAGGATGACCAAGGAGTTAAAGCAGAAAAGAAAATACTTTGCCTCACTAATCTATTTCTCTGCCATAAATTATTACCAATCAAGAGGACTGGACCAGTAAATGCTTTAGCATCTTATAGAGGCTGTGGTTTTGAAATCAAAGAAACAGCTTAGTTGACTCAGGGTTGGCGGGGTCTTTAGGGATTAAAGTCAAGTTGTTGGCTAGGTTTGCAGTTATCTACAAGCTCACTTGGGGGGGGGGGGCGCAGTCCACTTCCAAGCTCAGCTACACATTGGCTAGAAAGCTTCACAGTACTTCCTTGTTGGTTTCCTAGATGTCTTCACATAGTAACAACTGACTGTCATCTCCCCAGGGTGGCTCATGACATCACAGCTGGCTCTGCTCAGAGTGAAGTGAGTCAAAAAGGAAAGGAAGAGAATTCTCCCCACACAGATCAATAGTCTTTTTATAATACATATTTGCAGACAACATCCTGTCATTTCCTCTCTACTCACCTCACCAGAAGTGAGTCATTAAAAACAGGCCTACAGTCAAGAATTACCAGCCACCCGGTGAGAGAAAGAGAAGCTAAGAAAATCCCGATGAGTTTTTAAACCGAACACATTCCAGAAGAATCCAGTTGTAGAGACAGGGGCCTATCAGTGGTTGTGCTAGGGAAGTCCTTAGATGAAAAAGACATGATGGCATCTGAATAGATTGCTATCTACTCAGAATAAGAAAAGTGAGATCTGATCTCAAACTGTCTAAAAGACACTGTTGGGTTCACGACTGTATTATTCTGTTTTGGGCCCTGAACTACATTTCCCAACCTCCTTTATATGGAACTGTGAGACTCAATTGCAACCAATTAAACAGGGCCAGAAGACATAGCCAACCTATGATGGTTAGTCTTAATTGTCAACTTGACACAATCTAGAAGCTTCTGAGAGTGCCTGGATCGGGTTGGCCTATGGACGTGTCTGTGGACAATTGTGTTGATTATGTTAACTAAGGTGGGAAGATTCAGCCTCAGTGTAGGTCGTACCATTCCTAGGTTTGGGTTGTTGGATGAGTAGAAGCAGAAAGTGCGAGCTGAGCAGTAGCCATACGTGCATTCTTTTTCTCTGATCTTGACCCTAGATGTGACTATGTGCTTCAAGTTATAATAGATTTTTAACTTGCAGTTGTAAGCTAAGTGTACCATTTCTCCCTAAAGTGCTTCCCCCCCCCAACCCGCAGGAAATTTGTATCATAGTAGCAGAAATCAAACTAAGACAAAACCTGAGTTTGAGACCCTGTCTCAGAAACTGAAGAATAACAGAAAGTCTTCCATAACATTACTTCTTCTGATGAATGACAATACTAATTGAAGAAGACTCCAGGACCTAGTAAGAGTGGAGCCATTAAAAAAAAAAAAGGAGTCTACGTCCCACAATGAATAACTAGAAATATACAGCTAATGTGAATTAACACAAGCAAAACAATGGTTTATGGCTGAAATCACCAGGCATTGAGGTGTATTTGTTATAGCAACTTGTCTGACTTATTCCAACCAAGTCGCCATCTTCTATGGGTGTCGGTGTTAGCACCTCATTACTTTAATGAAATATTTGTAATAATTAACTTTCAAAGAAGAAAAGTTTGTTTTAGTTTGTGGTTTTAGATATCCCAGTACATAATTGATTGGCCACATTGCTTTGATCCTAAGGCAAGGCGGCAAGTTATCGAGGGAGCACAGGGCAGAGGAAAGCCGTGGGGAAAGAAGAGGGAGGCCTGGGATCTGACAACTACCTTCTGAAATACACCCAATGACCTAAAGACTTCCCTTAAAAGCTTTCCTCCTTTTTCTAGTCTGCCACCATGGGGAACAAGCCTCTAACTCATGAGTCTTTGGGAGAATTTTGACACTCAACGTAGAAGAAAACGTTGTAGATAATAACTTGGAAAGTTATTATCTAGAAGCTGTAACCTTTGACTGATGAGTTTCTGGTGTTACTCTTGTTCATAGAATGTTCTCTAGTGAGCAAAGCCTTCATATTGATTATGATATGGAATCTATTTCAGCATAAGATTATTAATCAACTAAATATACAATCTGTTTACTTCTGGGGAAAACCAATCAGTAAGCACCATTAATAATGGTGTAATCTTTGAGTTAGACAGACCCACGTTTCTTTCAGACTTACGTCACTTTTTTCATTCAACTTCTTTGAGTCGAAGTTTTCTAACTTATGAAGCTATTGCGATGATAATAGTAATGACATCATTTACCTAAGATTGCAAAGTGGGTTAACTGATATACATAAAACATATAGACAGCTTATACATAGTGATTTAAGAATTGTTTCATTGTTGTAGTACTAATTACTATGAGGAGAAAATTTCCCATTCTTTGAGTCTTCAAGTTGATTCTTCTTCTCCCCCTCCTCCTTCTTCTCCTTCTCCTTCTCCTTCTCCTCCTTCTCTTCTCCTCCTTCTCCTTCTCCTTCTCCTTCTCCTTCTCCTTCTCCTTCTCCTTCTCCTTCTCCTTCTCCTTCTCCTTCTCCTTCTCCTTCTCCTTCTCCTTCTTCATTTGTGTGCATGTGTATGTTCCTGTGTATGAGTATAGGTACACATTTACTATTTACTCTGTGTGTGTGTGTGTGTGTGTGTGTGTGTGTGTGTGTGTAGGTCCAAGGACAACTTTTGGGCATATATTTTCTCTTCTACAAAGTGGTTTCCTGGAATCAAACCTGGGTCATCAGGCTAAGGAACAAGTGTTGTTGCCTGATGAACGATCTCGCTAGTCCATGAAGGCCTTTTATTAAGGTTCATTGCAACAGTGTCCTACAGATCTCAAGGGAAGAGTTCACTGTAGTCAGATAACTTTATAGAGAACCACAGGAAACAAACACCAAAAGTGCATATGCTGAAACAAAAACATGACTTCCAACATAAACTAAGAAGAGAAGAGTCACACAGACATTCCTGTCACATGGCTTGTCCTCTGCAGACAGCTGCTTTCCTGAAGTACGAACTCCAGTAACATATACAAAAAAGTGGAAGTAATGGCCAGAATCTTGGGACTGTTGACTTGACTGCCCCCTCTGGGACCCCAAAGAGTTGATGATAGGTACAACATTCATATACATAGATGGTGAAGAGCTCAGGCTTTACCATGCAGATGCCATCCTGCCCAGACAAGGTGCTCTGTTCTAATGCTGGCACAGGGATAAGTCGAGGGGGCAGGGAGTGTCTCAGTTGTGTTGGATCTTTTATCTACTCAGTTTAACAGTCCAGACACTGATGGCCAAACTGTTAAGATCTAGAAACCAGGAATGGTTTGAGTCGAGAACCAACTCTGAGATAAGATTAGAAGGGAAAGTGAGGCAGAGGATAGCTCCATTGTCTATTGCTTGAGACACCTGAAATAGTTGGAGTGAGGAAGTAAGAAAGAGACACTGAGAGATGCCCTGTCATAACAAAAGTCAAGTTAGCAAATGTCTGTCAATGACGATGGCCTTCATTCATTGTCAGGTGACATACTGCCTTGGGTTTAAAGAATGGCATCACCAATATCTGGTACGGATACAACAAGCTGAGAAAGACGGATATAGGGAAAGTTGTCAAAGACTGACCCAAAAAGCTTTAAACAAGTCAAAGAGGGCACATCAAAACAATGGAAGACATAACTCACAGGGGAGATCACTTGTGACTCTGGGTACCAAATACCATCGTTTTCAGATTCATGCCATAAAACCTTCAAAGATCAGAAGAAAACCATTAGTAGGGGGTTGGATCAAGAGAAAGTTTTTGTAGATGACATTCTCAGATAAACACACAGTAAAGCGGAACCTAAATTCAAAACTAAACTATCATGAAGAGAAGTAGAAACTCTTACATAATCCTTAAGCCAAATATGCCTCTGTAGAAAGTAATAATCATGATTAATAACAGGTTCTGTGTACTCCGATAAAAGCAAAGGTCAGTGGAAAACCAGGGTCTTATGGACATCTTAGACCCTAGAAGAACATGTGAGCTAAAGGAAGAGAGAATAAAGGTCAAAACAGAAACTACAAAAAAAAAAAAAAAAAAAAAAAACAAACCAAACAGGATATAATCAAAGAATGTTCTCAAGCAATGGACCATTAAAAAAATAAATAAAGTAGACTAGAGATAAAAATTAGCAGATTGCAGCAGAAACATATAACATGAGAGGTAAGAATGGAAAAATAACAACGCATGGAGAGGAATCTGTAATAATTACTCTGTGTAGCACTTTGCACATAAATACAAAGTTGTCTGGGAAACTGTGACTTCGTAAAACCAACCTTGAAAGAGATCAAAAGTTTAAAGAACAGATAGCCACCGAAGAAATTCAGAACTTAAAAGAACTACACCTTCCCTTTTTCAAATGAGTTTGGCCAGTGGGTAGAGAAGAAGGAGGTGGTGGAAGGAAAAGACGGGGGACAGATTTCAGTTCATCTCAACTCCGACATTGATAGAGTGGTTGGAGACCAGCGGACAGTCATCAGCCAGGAGCTGGTGAGAAATGCAGGGGTGTCCTTCAAACCTACTGAAGAAAACCTGGGTCTAACAAGATTCCCGAGAGTCTGTGTGCAAGTTAAAGTTTCTGAAAGCTGATTTATTTTAAAACTCCGCCAAACCCAACCCTTCTTTCCTCTTCATTAATAAAATCCTATTGCAGCATAACTAGAGGATTTATTTGTATGTTATTTATTTGTATGTTATTTACAGCCATTGTCCCCGCTATAATAGCTGAGCTGGGTCACTGGAACCATGACCACGTAGCCCACAAAATCTAAAATACTCATTATTTGTCCATCTTGATTTATTTTGTTTTGATGCATGGGGAACAAACAAGAAACATGTCATTTCTGTCATTTGGTACAAATTTAACGTTGATTGTAAAAGGTGCCAAATAGTAAAGGTTACGAACGCTTCAGATGTAGCCTAGATTTTATAAACAATAGCGTTTGAATTCCATTCTTACAAAACAGCAGAGCAAAAGTAGAACTCAGCAAGAATATAATACTACGGCCAGCTGTCCTTGCATCCATCTGTAATCCCAGCATTCAACTGGCTAGGCAAAAGAAGACTCTCAAGTTTAAGGCAAGAAGGGAAACTTGTGAAGTTTCTTGGAAGGATTCCAAAAGACACTGACAAAGCTCTATGTTATTGTATTTTAGTGGCTCATGAAAACACAAAAATAAACAGCAAAATACATAATTATGAAATTTAGTTTTAAATTACTGGCAGGTTAGTAGTTAAGGAATAAAATGAGTTTTAGCTAGTACCAGGTTTAATATATATATATATATATATATATATATATATATGTGTGTGTGTGTGTGTGTGTGTGTGTGTGTGTGTGTGTGTGTGTGTGTGTATGTATATATACATATATATAATATTATATATTATATATATAATATTAGAATCCTAAGCAATAAAATCAGTGGCAAAATATGAAAACCAACAATACAATGACATAAGTTATAGTATTAACTCTTGGGCACTACTTGACAAAATGTCTCAAAACGATATCAACTACTGCTTTAGATTATTTATTTATCTATCTATTTATTTAGTCAGTCACTTTACATCCCAATTACTGCCCCCCCACTCCTGGTCCTCCTCTCTCACAGTCCCTCAACCCATCCTCCCTCCTCTTCACCTTTGAGAGGCTGGTGGTGCTTAAGATTCTTTATCCATAGCTTTTGCTAACTCAACATTGAGCGGTTGTTTTAGACTGAATGCTTGTGTTCCCTTTGTATGTTGACATGCAACTCAAATGTGTTTGGAAATGGGGTGATTTGATCACCATGAGAGAGGCTTCAAGAATAGAGTTAGTGTCCCTCTAAAAAGAGGTTCAGTATTTTCCTGGCCATACCACAGTTGGAAGGCGCTGTTTGTAGACCAGAATGTGTAATCTCAGCCTTAAGGTCTTAGTCTTGTAATTCCAAGCCTTTAGACTCTGGGGACCAAATTTATCTGTAAGTGACCTCATTTATGATATTATGTTATAACGAGTGAAATATAGTATGAAACTAGAACGGAAAAATGTTTATTATGCCACACAGGTCTCCTGGGATGCCACGAGCAGACTGGCTGGGTGGTTCTTGCTCAGAGTCTTCCACGCAGCTGTCTCTCAGCTGTTGACTGGAGCCACTGCCACCTGAAGGGTGACAGGTGTTCAGGGATTCACATCTAAGTGAGCACACTCATATGGCTGTCAGCAGGAACTCTCAATTTCTTCCTTATGTTGGCCCCAGTTCCTGACCACATGAGCCTCACTCCAGGGCAGTCTGAATGCTTTTGCAACATAGCAGCTGGTTTACCCCAGGACAAGTCACACACGAAGTGAAGTGCAAACTTTCAGGAAGCCACACCTGCTTTGTGGCCTAATTGATTTAAAAAAATGCCATCATTGTTTCATTAGAAGTGACACACTCAGACCAATCCACAGTCAAGAGGAGATCTGAGTTCTTCTTCAAATAGTAAAGAATGCAAAAATGGTATAGTCCCCTCTTACACATCCTTCTGAAATACATCTATAGCTCATACACACAAAAAAAGATACAGAAGTATCCCTAGTCAAGTTACATTTAAAATATAAGAAAAAAATTAAAGCCTTTCAAATAGACAAGAGATCAACTTTTTCTTTTGAGTGTTGTTGTTTTTATGATTCATTTGTATTCCTGAGTGAGTGTGTGTGTGTGTGTGTGTGTGTGTGTATACAAATCATGAGAGTGCAGGTGCCCATGAGGCCAGAAGAGGGCATCAGATCTCCTGTAGCTGGAGTTACAGGTAGTTATGAGATGCCTGATTCTGGTGCTCTAGGAGAGCAGCACATTCTTTTAGCTGCATGGCCATCTCTCTAGCTGCATAACTGATTCATTTAAATAAAAAAGAAACCTTGTTAATGAGCACACAAATGATATTCAGGCTGTACCTATAGGTCAAAGGGAGAATGCTTAGCTTGGGTGCACGCAGCCCTGCGCTCAATCCCCAACACTGAAGGAAAATTATAAAAAGGAAGGATTCTCAAACTCACTACTCATCAAGTGAATCAAACTGAACAAGATTCTCTTTTGCGCCCTGTCAAATTGGCATAGCATGAAAGTTTCAATATTCTAAGGACAAAGTGAGATCAGAGAGCAAGAGGTCCCTTAAGCCTAGTTCCTGGGACCCTGTGTCCCTCAAGACAAGTATGGCATGAGCTGGAATAATGGACAGGGAAGTAAGGCTTTCAGTTCTATGCCAGGGAAATTTTCTCTACTGTTCAGGATCCCAACCAGGACCACCTTGCTTCTTTATTTCTAATAAATAAAAGACAACAGGGACATCCTAATGTCCACTTCCAGAAAGACACGTGGGTAACTGTGAAATAGCATTGTAATCAACTGGAACTAGTGTATTGGTACAGACAAAGCCTCACAAGTATATCAAAGGACAAAGCAAGCTACAGAGGAAAACATACAGCGTAAGGGTCCATGATTCACTGAAGAATGATGGTCCAGACTCAAATAGTATTAAATGCAAAGAGTGTTTTATTCTGCAGAAGTCCAGCATGCTGGTGTCACCCCATTACCAAGATAGAGAGACACCCAAGTGAGCTTGCAGGCCTGATTTAAGGAGCATTAGGGAATTCTGGGATAAGGGACTTCTATGTTAATCTTTTGGGTCCATCTCTACGGACATTCCATCACTGGGGTGTGGGAGCTGGAAACTTGCTGGAGAGGTCTGGAAACTGTTGGCTAAGGAAGTAGCTAAGGACGTCTGGAAGCAGCTACTGACCCATTTGTCTTTCCTTGCCTTAGGCCGGGTGGCGGGGCAGCTTCTGAGGCCTGGACTTGCCTGGAATTATCTAGTTCTTGGAAATAAAGATTTAGGCCTAGCCTCCTTAACAGGACAATCCCAGGCCTTGTTTAAGAACATATGCCCATGTCTTTAAAGTCTTCTGAATGTGCAATGCCTCCACAGCCTCATGTGTTGAGCCCTTGGTCCTTGGCTAATGTTGTTGTTTAGGGAAATTATAGAACCTTTAAGGTTTTGGGCTAACCTAGGTGAGGCCAAGCTGGAAGGAGTGGCTCATTAGAGGGCATGTCTCAAGGTTTATACTCTGTTATGGGTTGTCCTGATGTTGTTTGAATTCTGATGTTAATTCTGCTTCCGCAAGAGGAGTGGCCCCCATGAGAAGTTGATCACATACTTAGGTGGTCTCATGTGAACCTTCTTCCCATTTGAACAGGTCAATAAAGGTTAGATCCTGTGATTGGGCAGTGGAAGGGAAAGGTGGGATGGGAGGTTTTTGAGAGTGGGGGCAAAAATGGAGAGGGAGGACCAGAAGAAAACAGAGAGAGAACAATGGAAGAAGAGAAAGGAGAAGCAAGGATGAAACAAAACTGTGTGGCCAGGAGAAACCACAAGTAACCAAGGGTCTCATAGCTGGGGAATAAGAGTATGGCACTAGATCTGCCCAATCTAAGCATATAGCTTATCATATAATTACTGGATTGGGTGTTTTTTTATGGGCTAATTGGGGTTGGAAATTACTACAACAAACATTGGTGCCCAACATCTCACTTAGAACCCAACTAACTTGAGATAAAAGTACACACACACACACACACACACACACCTCCAAATAAACAGCCAGGCCTATTCTACTTTCTGCCTTTCCTCTGATTTTTGTTTAACCATATGTAGTTTTCACTGCTATGAAGCCACCTACCACCGTGAAGCCACCTATCACGATACCTTCACTGCCATGATGGACCACATTCCTCAAACTTTGAGACTTTGAGCTATTCCTTGGAATGAAGAGCCGGCTCAGTGGTTAAGAGCACTGGCTGCTCTTGCAGAGGACCAAGTACAGGTCCCAGCATGCCCAAGTAGGGGGCTCACGATAGCTTGTAACTCCACTTTGGGGAATCCAGCACCGTCTTCTGGCCTTCTGGCACCTACACACACATACACACACCACACAAATCACAAAACTAAATGAGAAAATCACTAGCACAGAGGAAGTGATAGGAATATGGCAGGAGTCAGGTGGAGGTTTCAACTTTGTCAGTGTGTTTTATTTAAGTTAAGTGATGGGCAAATATGTATTTTCTAAAAGAATATTTTTATACTTTTAAGTGCCATTTCTTGATATATTTCATAATAAAATATTCTAAAGAAAACATAATGAAAAAAATATATCATTTAAGATTGCAATATGAGAAGAAGCTGAAATACCTTGGAATTTAAAATCATCTCTCAATGGAAAAGTGACCAATTTTACTACGTTTTGGGCACAGTAAATTAGATATGAATAAAACATAAAGATGAATGAAAACTGGATAAAAATGTTTTCATTGTCCAAAGGGCTGGTGCATTTAATACATGCAAAGGTCCTTGTTTTCAGTCAGATGGCCAATAACCCAGAACAATAACAGAATAGCTCATGAACTCACAACCCACAGAAATAGAAAGAGCACATGAGATATAAATATGAACAATGCAGACTGGCGAGATGGCTCAGTGGGGAAAAGCACTTGCTGCTCAAGTGTGAGGGACTGAGTTTCACCCACATGAAAGCAAGTCTTGAAAATATAGAGACAGCATCTGTAACCCTGGTACTCTTATGGGGAGGTAGGGGATAGAGATGGAAGATCCCCAGGAGCTGTGAAGGCCAGCTCGCTCACCTAGTGTACACGTCAGAAAACATGGACAATGAGTAATGACACCCTCTGGCCTCTGACCTCTACATGTGTGTTTGTAATACATGTACATCCTCATCCACATGGGAAAACATGTGAGTGGGCACACATACATCGTACACATGCAAGAGGGAGGGGGAGAAGGAGAAAAGGAGGGTAGAGAGGCAAGTCAAACCTATAAACGTAATCCGCTTGTCCATTAGCTTCTTCAAACCCTAAACCCTCGTGGGTGAGGAAGCGACATGCTCATGTCGTGTTGTCAAGCAGTGAAGTGCATGCTGCTATCATACTATTTATGGAGGGACTAAGGATGGATGATGGTTTTGCAACACGTGGGATGATTTGCTGGTAGTTCTTAAAGTTTGAAACATTATCTACCCTTCGATAACAACTTTCCATAATAAAAGAGGAAGCACCCACTGTATTGACTGCTAGGCAGGGGTTCTTAAATGGAGTCACCTCTCTGTGAACACTGAGCAGTGATTCCCATGGTGCATATATTACACTGATGTGAGACATAACGGTGGATACACACTAATTTTCAAAGAGGTCAGAGAAATGGTACACACACAGCTTACTTATATGTAGGAGAAACTGGAAATGCAACAGGCACTTAGAAGTTGCTTTCGCTAAAGGCATCTATCCACTCTTCACTTGCGCCCTCCGGGCATCTAAAGGCAGGATGGAGGCCTGGCACCTCTGCCTTCATTTTGTAGCTGTACCTTGGCCAAAAGCAAAGATATAACTTACTGTCCTCAGCTGTTCCTTCATGTTGCCTCGAACTCCATAAGACCATCCGCCCTTCCTCCACTCTCCAGATGAGGATAATTAACAGTGAAGGTGGGGCTGAACCTCCAGCAAGTGACAACATCCTGCAGGACAACTAGAGCCTATGGGTTAATGGTGTGTAGGACCTCACCTTGACTGGAGCTGCTTGATTCTGAAGATTTTCTGTCTCACCATTTTTTCGAATCTAACCCATGACTGGACCCAAAGAAGGACTTGATGAATCTCTGGACCCCTTCATTGTTTTTATCCTGGTGTGTCTACATTAAATAACCCCTCTTTTTTCTCTGTTTTCACCCTTCATGATCTTTCTTTTTCTTCTCCTACCCTGCTTAAACAGGGCATCATGATATAGCAGCTCTGGTTGGCCTGGGACTCACTTTGTCGACCAGGCTGTCTTCGAACTCATAGAGATCCAACTGTCTCTGCCTCCCTTGTACTGAAATTAGAGGCATGCACAACTATGCCCAATCCTTCGTGCTACCTTTAATGGTCAAACTGAGGATGATGGCCTGACCAAGTCTAGCCTGACCTAACCTGTTGAGGCTGCAAGTGGGCAGGGCAAGAAGTACACTTGTTGTCAATGCACCCCCACAAACTCAAAGTGCTTACCGAGCTTTGGAGTCCTTTCTGATAAAAGAAAATGATGGTGGGATGGGGTGGAGAGGGGGTTGGTCTCAGGTGTATCTCTGGAAGGGCTCTAGCTCAGACCAGGTCACATTTGATTCATTACACACCGGACTTTTTCACTTTTCCTTCCTTGACACATTTATAAGCATTAGCAACCATCGAGCAGTACCTTGAACATAAGCCAGTCAGCAAAGTAAGAATAAAGACTTATTCACATAGATGTCCAGCATCAAATGCATGTCTGTGAAGAGATGCCAGGAACAAATGTCCCTGCTCTGGGAGACGTAAGGGGCCCTGACCTTGGTGAAAGTAAAAGGAGACAAAAGAATCTTTACCAAATAGAGCAAGAGGGATAGAATGGGCCATGCACTGGCTGCAGATTGAGAGGGATACAGAATGATAGAGGCTGGGAGGTGTCCATTACCAAAGGTTCTGCGCTACGCCTCCACTAGAAACACCCCAGGTAGAACCATTCCATAAGAACATCTCCTGAGCTATGGGCCTGGCACCGTCACGAGTTTGGCAATACATCAAAGAATAACATAAAGACTTGGCCTTCATAGACACACTCTCTAGATAAGGCAGAGTTTAAGGGCAAGTGGGTATGGAGACAACCCATGATTCACATATAACTGAAAAAAAAGCCCATGAAAAAATTCTGGGTGGCAAGTCCACTTGCCTGTTGGGTGAAGGAAAAGTAGATCAGTGTACAGACAGTTGATATTCTAGATAAGGTGTTGAGGTACTTTTCCATGAAGAGTAACTGACGAAGCTAAGAGACAGGACTATTCAAATGCCCTGGGGTGGAAACAAGATTAACAACACAGGCAGGTGATAGAAAAGTATATGATAAGAAAGTTGCTATAGCACAGAACTTTGTTCTCGGTGATGCTTTCTAGCTCCAGGGCTTCTAACTCCCTCTTCTACCTAGAGATTTTGATGCTGAAGATGAAGATGCTGAAGACCAGAAATCCCAGCAGCACTTCCCTAAAGGGGTATAGACTGATTGTTTCTCAGGGGACCAGATCATTCGGTCCATTGTGTTAGATGAGACAGGCCTGGCATAGGCATCAACCAAACAGCACCCTGTGATTAAGTGGATGAATACTGAGATGCTTTGGAAAATGTTTTGTTTGTTAATTTTGAAAACTAAAGTGGGAGGGGCGGCCTGAGGGAGAGTTTGGCAGTTAAAGGTACCTGTTGCTTGTCTGGGGTTCAGTTCCCAGCATCCATTCCAGGCAGCTCACTACTGTTTCTGTTTGCCACTCAAGCTCCAGAGGATCAACACCCTCTTCTGGCCTTTGAGGGCACCCGCACACAAGTGTTCACAAAAACATGCATGCACACAAACGCATAAATCTAAAAGTAAAATAAATGTTTAAAAAAAAGTGAAATGGCTGCTATTAAGATTTAAGTATATAACACCATATTTTTGCATTCTGGTCAAAGTAGTGGGGTTTCCAAGAAACCTATAACTTTCTAAGGCAGCACTAAGTCAGAAAACAAGAATGTCAGCTGTATGGATAAGCTAACATCTCCTATGCATGTGTATGTGCAAGGTAACCCTGACATCATCTCAATGACAGAGATAGTGTTGCACCCACATGTCCATTGAGGACAATGCAACTCAGAGAAATTTAGTTTCTATCCACAAACACAGACCAGTAGATGACAGAACTCCTACTTCCATTGTCCATGAAACTCATATTCAGATCTGCTCCAGGTTTTTCTGTTGCGTCTAGCAGTGTGTTTCAGTTGTATATGACTTCTTTGTTTCTAGGTCTCAGTGGGATTTCATTTTTCCATGCTGTCCTGGGTAGCACCGGGCTAATGATGTCCCTTTTACCTTCTCATCTCTGACCTTACTGTCAAAAGAACTAAATCCCAAGCCAGGCGTGGTTGTGCATGCTTGGAAGCTTAGCACTGAGAGACTTGAGACAGGGGGATTCCAGGTTCAAGCGCAGTCAACAGGATCAGGCCTTGGAAGTCTTTTGACCCTAGTTTAATACGGGGAAGATACTTAGTAAATGCTGTGTGAGTATAATTGTGGCTGACTTATGTCTTCTTCTAGCTAATGATCATAGAACTGCTGAATGCATCCTGGATTAGTTAGATGTGACTACCAGAGAGAATCCCACACACACCCTGACCTTGCTGCTTCCAAGAAAGGCAGCCCATGAGTCCAAAAGTCCATAGACATGAGTAAGGCTGAATATATGGGTAACCATCAGCAAAACTCCTGCTGAAAAAGTGTTTGCATGCACAGATTCCAAACTCAAAAGTTCTGGAAAGAAAATCGTCAGAATCTCCAGAACATTCTGGAAATGAGTCTAGTGAGTTAGGCTTTCTGAAGTATAATGTCTATCTTTTCTCAAGAGAACTTCATTTTCCAGATAAAAGACAACACTATAACTATAACTGGGGTGGAAACAAGATTAACAACACAGGTAGGCACTTGGTATATCCATCCTGTCTCTCTGTCTCTCTGTCTCTCTGTCTGTCTGTCTGTCTGTCTGTCTCTCTCTCTCTTTCTCTCTCTCCTCCTGTCTTCTCTCTCACTTTCTCTTTCTGCCTCTCTTTCTTTCTGTCTCTGTCTCTCTTTCTATCTGTCTCAGTCTCTCTCGCTCTCTCCTCCTGTCTTCTCTCTCACTTTCTCTTTCTGCCTCTCTTTCTTTCTGTCTCTCTTTCTATCTGTCTCAGTCTCTCTCTCTCTCTCTCTCTCTCTCTCTCTCTCTCTCTCTCTCTCTCTCTCTCTCTCTGAAACTCAGTCCACAACATGGTTAACAATGGTTCCCCCAGGACCTGAGATAGAGGGCTAAGAGCCAGAAAAATGGTTTAAGCTGGAGAAGCCTGTATCTCACATCCTAGTGCCAATGGGACTACAAGAGAATTAAAATTACTGCCTCCTCCTCCTCTAGAGAGAAGTGTTCTGAAAGCCTGGGGATGTGGCATGCCTACATAGTTTGCATGAAGCTATGGATTCAATCTCCAGTACTACATAAAACAAAAGTTGCTCGGGGCTACCAATTCCGTTATCTCAGAACTGTGGAATGTGTAGATTTTGGAGCTAAGGGAAATGACCTCTCGATGTTTTCATTTTAATCACCAGATCTTGATTCCAGTCCTCATATTGAGTGTACCTCAGGACCAATCATACATCTTCCATTAGGTTAAATCATTCAAATTCTCATTTTTATAAATAGAAATATGTCAAATGTTGGCAATTTCGCATAATTCGATCCACATTTCATAGATATGGCTGAAAAGATTTATACTTACCTTTAATTCTTCACAGTGGTCCCAGGATTTCAAAGTTTCTATTATCCAATGCCTGCACTTAGATCCTACTGAGATGCTCTGGGGACCAGATACACCCCACCACGCACAGTAAATACCTTATGTGTGGACTCAGGAAAAAAAAAAATACTTGAGCACCTGGGTTCAAATTATTTAATCTCTCTATTAGTTAGTAGGTGTTTGAGTAATTAGTCTCCTTTGTATAGCAAAAATGCTCAATTGTTAATTAGTAAGAAAACACAGGATTATTTTTAAGGACTAAAGTATGTGCTATAGCCATTTGTAACTGGACACACACACACACACACACACACACACACACACACACACACACACACGGCGTGCTACCAGCTCAGTAGATGTTCACTGAATGGTATTTCCCTCCAGCACTTTTCGTATTTCCTTATATCTCCTTATGTCCCCTAATAATTCCAGCAACAGCTGAGGGAAGAGCCCAAGTAATGAGACAGCCTGTGGGGTTGATGAAGGTAACTAGAACCAAACAATACTAGGACCAAAAAAAAAAAAAGATAGCTTCATACATAGTTTATTATTTTATATTCAGCAGCTGAACCCACCTCAAGGAATATATGCCTTAAACTCGTTTACTAGAAAACTGTCTTATTATGTTGTCTTCTTATCTTAAGATACCTAAGCTCCATTTGAATTCTGTACATGATATGCCTGTGTTTACATCAAATGTCATTTTCCAACACAGCAGTTCTAGCCTCCTTTCCTTTGGCAACATACAAGACATTAACATAAATTAACATATATGATACTCTTTATGGAGGTGGGGGGGATATTCTGAGACTCCCTAATTCCCCATAGGTCCTCCTTTCTCTTTCACTCTAGAAAGCCATGAGAAGAGGGGGTAACAAAGGTGACTTTACAGTGATAACAATAGATGTTAACAAACCAACTGTCATGTCACTGTCATGCCTGCATCATACCTGAAATGTGTATATCGTGCAAAGCCTACATAGACACTCACTCTTCTAAGGCATGTAATGCCACGATCATTTGGAATGACCAGAAACCACGAAGCCATCAGGTAATTTATAACTAGAATATTTATAGTCTCTACCATCTTAGTCATAGGTTTCTAGGTGCTCTGACCTACAATGAAGTCTGAATTGTTTTTTTCTGTATACCAATGCTGAACAAATGAATCCATTTCAACTACAGTGCTTGGCACAATAGCATCCCTGCCTCTGTATGGCTAAAAGCACTCCAGGCTTCCTGTCTCCCCACATCTCCTATAGGAACGATGCTGCTCCAAGTTCTTCCTGAACATCAGAAGCATTTCTTCCACATCTCTAGACTTGTGAGCATTCTGGTAGTCCCTTTCTTCTCTGTGGTCAAAGCTATTTCTCATCAATTATGAGAAGTATGGCTTTGGAGATACCACCAGGGCTATCAGAAGCCTGCCACAGTTCATGGCCCTGGAATAGACATACATGTTACAAATGAAACCTCTTCAAGCCAAACCCCAATGCTGTAAAACTGCAATTAGTTTGCAGTTTGTAAATCTTTCCGGAGTGAGATTCAGGACAGGTTTCCTCCCTTCTTAACAAAGACTTCCTCATTGAAGAGCCAGGATCAGGACCAAGGATAATTTGCAATCTTGTTGTGCTTATGGTTAATGCAAGGAGTGTAAGATTTGGTTTATTCTTAAGATATAGAAAGGTAGAATGAGGGTGTGGCGGAACCAAAAGGAACAATGAGATAAATTTCATCCTCTCCAGCTGTAAAGGCCAAACTGCCTCTCAATTCTAAGGGCAAGTTCACATACTTCTGCATGATGCACAGCAAGAACCTCCAGGACCTGGCCGTGCTCATGTGCCCTCAAGAATAGCATTCTCCTCTCTTCACTAACATGATACATGTGCCTTTCTGATGGGGGCTTAGCACAAACATCAGAAACCCAGAAGACGAGCAATGGGTTCTGAAAAAATGAGCAAACTGACTCTGCACTAAAGCCGCACACAAGCCAAGAAGAGGTCAAAGCCAAGAGCAGTGAACTCGAGGTTTGGGTAACATGCAAAGAACTTATTGTTCTGGTTGGTTTTCATTGTCAATTCTGGAAGGCTTGGAATCACCTGGGAAGGGGAAACCTCAGTTGAAAAACTGCCTCAATCAGATTGGCCTGGGGCAATATCCATAAGAGACTGTTTTGATTGATGATTGTTATGAGGGAGCCAGCCCAGTGTGGGCGGTGTCATCCTCTAGGTGGATGGGTCTATGCTCTTTAAGAAAGCTAGCTGAGCAGGAAACAGTGAGCAAGCCTGTAAACAGTGTTTATCTGTTTTCTGTTTTTTACTTGACTTTTAATCCACTATGGACAGTGACCTGGAAGTATAAGCTAAAATTAACCCTTTCCTTCCCTAAGTTGCTCTTGGTCACAGTGTTTCTATTTCTAGCACAGTGACAGAAAGCAAAATAGAACACTCAAGAACATGTCTTTTTCTGCCACGTGGAACTATAAGCTCCTTCCTGGAAGTATGTTTATAAGCTGTGATCATGAAATAATAAGCTTCAGTCTCCCCCCTCCCCCAGATGGACTAGGAATGATAGTTCTTTCTGTGCACTCTCTTTTTAGGAAATCATAGGCATATTCTAAAATGGCTACATTTGCTCAATAAGCCTTTCTTGGAACTGAGGTCAGATTCAGTTTACAAAAAGCAAATCTAATTTGTATTTCTGAAAAAGCATTCTCCCAGTTTTATTGCCCACCAGATTCACAAGACATAGCTTCTGGGCAGCTTTTAGTAGCTCCCAGTGAGATACCCGTCCTCCAAGGATGAAAATGTGATGTAATTAAAGATGTTTAAGACACTATTCCAAGATTACTGGTGTGTGTGTGTGTGTGTGTGTGTGTGTGTGTGTGCATGTACCTCAAGTGTCATTTTGTAAGCACCACCAACCTTGTTTGTTGAGAGAGGGTCTCTTACAGGCCTGAGGCTCCCTTATCAGGTGATGCTGAGTAGCTAACAGTCCTCAGGGATTCACCTATCTCTGTCTCCCCAGCATGGGAATTACAATTGTGTGCCATCATACCTGAATTTCTGATATGGGTTCTGGGCATTGAACTCATGAATTCTTGCTTACAAGGCCTTTTACCAACCGACCTGTCTCCCCAACTCCCCATTCATCATTCTAAAGGAGAGTTCCAAAGATGCCTTGAGTGATTTTTTTTTTCAGAATCTTGAGTATAAGTGTAACTCTATTAAGAAGATGGCCGTGAGAACAATAGCGTGCTTTAGAATGCTCCATTCTCACAGGCTACTCAACAGTCATGATCGGGTACCATGAACACTACGGAGTCTGTTAGACAATGTTCACCTGTGTGTGTGTCCTTATTGAGTGCTTCTAAGAACCTCATGGAAATAACAGGAGCAGTAACAGTTGACCCTTACTGAGTGCCTCCTACCAGTCAGGGGCTCTGTTATGGCTTATTTCATTGAAATCTGTATTTCACAAACAAAAGCCAAATCTTTAGAAAAGCTAAGAACCTTGCTAATGCCACACTAATATTAAGAGGAGTGAGATTCGTGAGCCTATTTGTCTGGCTTGTTCTTAATTACGTGGGCTTTATGTGCTATGGTGTAAGCTGCAGGCCCTTACTTACTGTGATATGGTCTCCTGCTTTTTAAAAAGATCTATCGTTTTTTAATTATGTGTAGGTGTGTGTGAGTTTTGTGTGTGTGTGTGTGTGTGTGTGTCTACATGTGGGTATGTGCTCATGAATGGGGGTGTCCTCTGAGGACAGAGCCTGTTGAATCCTCTTGCTTGTAAGAATTAAACCCATATATATATGTGTGTGTGTGTGTGTATACATATATATATGTATATACATATACGTATACATATACATACATATGTATATATGTATATGTATGTATATACATATAAATGTATATACATATGTATGTATATGTATGTATATACATATGTGTATATATGTATATGTACATACATATATATATATGATATTATATATAGTAGGTCCCAACTCATCCAACTTATATTTTCTTTCAATAAGAAAATTGTCTAGTTTCATGCTCAATAATACAACTTGTAAACTAGATTGGTGATAGTGGCCCAACCAGGACAAAGGACAATACAAGTTGGAAATATTGGACAAAGTTACTCAAGGCAGATCAGTTTCTCTACCCTCCCCCACCCAAAAGCCAGGTTCATGGGTGTGAGTCAAAGGTGTCAGCAGGGAATTCTCTACCTAGTAGGTACCAGTCCGGGTGCAGCAGGAGGCTTTGAAACTTGTCTGCTGTTCTTTAGTTCCAGGTAAACCCCTGTGGTGGGTGGCAGGCCTCAGTCACTCCATCCTGACATCCTGAATGGGCACATCCATCTCTCTTCTTCTCTCTCCTTGAGCCTCCCCCATGCATATTTATAAAGACTTCAAGAATCCTAGGATCCCATAAAAATGCAAAGTACAATTATTATTAATGACGATACAGTTAGCAAGGAAGACATTTGTTATTTCTACTCAATTGCTTTCCCCCGGGAGCAGTAGCCTTTTTCTTTCTTTCTTTCTTTCTTTCTTTCTTTCTTTCTTTCTTTTTTTTTTTTTTTTTTTTTTTTTTTTTTTTTTTTTTTTTCGAGGTGTTAATGTACAGTCCGGGCTATTTTGACTCTCAGTCATTCTCCTGGAGAAAGTTGGGCTGCAGACTAGGGCGGTGCCCTTCTCTTCCCTCTGCAGCGTTCTACTGGCTGAGCCCTGGTTGCTGGTGTAGATGAAACTGTGGGTCTTTATTTGATTTCTGGTCTCAGGAAACACTCTTTGGATCAAGGCGGCTAGACTAGGAGAGTTCCTTTCTCTCGGAGGTAGTCACTAGTCTGTGCAGGCAGCCCGGGCTCATAGATCTAGTTCTATTTCCCCACTTATTCACCTGGAACTAAGTGATTTTTTTTTTCAAGGCGAAGGGCGAGCACATTTCCTTATGTAAGCAGTCCTGTTCTAATCACCATTGTTTCTCAGACCAGAGGCTGGCTAAGACTGGGAGCCATTTCCATTCACCGTTCGCAGCCTTCCATTGTAATTTCAGAAGAGTTTAAAGAAAAATACTAAACCGGTCTGGGATTTCCCCATAATGACCTACTTCCTCTAACACACACCAGAACCGATTCAAAAGTGAATTTCTACGAGGAAAGGGCTCCCTGAAAAGTCTCCATTATCCTGTGCCCTTCAGAAAGTACCTTGCCTTTCTTTGGGCTCCCATCCCCCGCTCCCACCCTCCCTCCAGTCCCGCACCCTGCCTTTCCCTCCTTCTTAAGAAGACTTTCCCAGGTCCCTGTTGGCTGTGGTTGAACGACGTTGGCTGCAGTCCATGCCGCAACAAAGCCCTGGCATTCCAGCTGTCTGCGTCTAATCTCCAGTGTCAGCTCTCGTTAATGTGTGAGCGTGAAATCAGAGGGGGCAGAGCTGCACGGAATATTAAAACCATGATCAGAATTCCACTGAGATGCTGAGAGGCTGCGAGCACCATTAGAGGAAGCTGTCAAATCACGGCTTCGCATTAAATAAAAGATTTCTATCGGAGCAAAGTACAATCAGTGAATCGCTGAGCTAAATTAGCATTTTTTCAATTGGAGATCGAAGGTGATTTATTGTTCTACACGACATTAATGTAACTATGTGCTTGACCCGCTAAGGCAGCTAATTTTTCATTTAAATGGTTTCTTTCCTTCCCGGTGCAAAGGCTGCAATCATATTTCAGCTTTGCCGAGCGATCAGAAAAGTCCTGGAATGTTGCAGAAATGCTGTCCCTCCCCTCTCCTTCCTTCTCTTTTTCCTGCTCCAGAGCCTTCCTCCTCCCCTCCCCTTCCCTACTAACCTCATGGCTGGTGGTCAAGGTCACAGAGGAAGAGTAATCTCAAAGCCACCGACTTCAAAGCCTCCATCAAAGAAGCCCCCACGTAGCCATTGAATTAAAAGGGAGTGGGGGAGGGTGGGGTCCAGGCACTGGCCGTTCCTATCAACAAGAAAAGACCCTTTAACTGCCCTGCTGGTAGGGCCCAATCCGGGGCATCCTGGGTCCAGTCTCTCTTGTAGCCTTCTTACTGTGCCTCCCCCTCATATCCTCCTGATCCCCCTCCCCCTCCCCCCCCACATCGCCTCAAGATAATATGCATTTCCAATTAGCAGAGCACATTCTAGCCATGTTCTCTTTGACTGCCCTAACTATCTTCCTTTTTGCTAAAAAGCAAAGCTGTCATTAATGCAATCCTGCAGCTCCATTAATCCGAGGTACAATGCAGCTTTTCTCTCTCTGGCTCCCCGGAACATAAAAACTACAGTTACTCAAGCACCCCTCTTCTATTTAGACTCCTCGCCCATTGTCTTTCATTACATACCTGATGTAACACAGTAGCCACCCAAGCTCTTGAACACAGAACAGAAGCATGCGATTCCATTCATTTCCCAGCGCCCTTGCTTTCAAAAGGCAGCTGGTATTTTTGTTGTGGTTGTTTTGAAGCACATGGATTTTAATCTCTGGGAATTAATGAATATATTTTAGGGTACACTGGGGCCCCTCACATGTGGCCAACTTGTTGGATTTAGAACAAGATGGGCAACCTGGCTGAAGCCCCAGTAAATTACATTTTTACATTTCCCTGAATTGCTTCTTATGGAATTAGTTCATTGTGTTTCACTTTGAGAAGAAGGGGAGGAGCCGGCAAGGGGTGGCAGGCAGTACCACTGACATCTGCCATGCCTTACCAACGTAAATGTAATTTCTAAAACTAAACAGACATTGTACTGGTAGCTAGTACGCTTATTTCAGTTGTCTTCGTGTCCCATCCCAAAGTCTACTTAGTGAAATTACGGATTGAGATTCGTGGTGGAGGCATTAAAGGACTTGCCTATCCTTAGGATCTGAGGCCAAGGACAGTCCCTGCTCCACGGCTGACTATGGACACATGAAAGAAGAGTGCCCTGCCTCCCCCCCACCCTCCCTCCACACACACAGCCTCAAAACAAAAGTGATGAAGTTCCTTCAAGGGTCAGTGAATTGGGAGAAAACTTCCCTCCCACCTTTATCACAATGGGACCTAATTGGCACACACACCCCACCCTCATCCCCCAACTTCTCCTCCCCTACCAGTCAGCCAAAAGGCCTCGGAGTGATGGGTCAGGCGACTGACCTTTGTTCTCACTCAGTGAAAAGGCCTCTCACTAGGCCAAAGGTGGGGGTTAGGGTGGGTAATTGGAAACATGTACTTGCCATCATTGTGTCAAAGTTGTTTGTTCATGTCCGTCTTTTTCTAAAAACTAGAAAGCAATGCCATCTCTCTCCCATACTGACCATCACTAAAATTCAACAACTCTAAACAAGAGACATAGATTCCATCACTGAACAAAGGAGAATTTGATCACCAACTACCTCATGGTACTGACCATCGCTCACCCACTTCCCGTTTGGTTGATTTCCGCAGGACTTCTGCACCAATGGGCTACATCTGTCCAGACCAGTGTTCCTTCTATCCCTGGTCACTCATTCATGAGCCAAGATATGTCACAGCATGCCACATTTCTCAATTTCCCATTTGCAGGGCAATCCCACTCCAGTCCAAATCAAAGGACCGGAGTCACGGTTCAATTCTTCCGTGCCCTCTCTAAGCATAAGTTGCCCTCATATGGTGTTGTCTTCTGGAATATAATTCTATTGTTTGAACTCGGGACCTTCAGGCTATTTTTGGTCACTCCTGGTGCACAGAATAGAACTTCAGTACAGGGAGAGACACGCAGACAGGTAATCGATCAATCTACATGGTCTGTCACATGCTGAGAACTTACAAGCAACACCACCCTAAACGATTGGCAAAGGCTAGACTTGAGGCTGAGGGAGACATGTTTGGGGGGTTAGAAAGCTCGAGAAGAGGAAACAATGTGGTAGCAGAGCAGACTTTGCAAAGGGTAGCCAGACCATGAGACCGTGAGTCACAATGGTTGACATGTACAGTTCAAAAGGTTCTTAATATCCAAAGACACGATTTGGTGGACTTTTGGAAAGAGGATGGAGCCAAGGATGGATGAAATCATGATACCATTCCATTCTGGTCAAAAGCTTAAATC
Source organism: Arvicanthis niloticus (assembly GCF_011762505.2). Classification (NCBI taxonomy): domain Eukaryota; kingdom Metazoa; phylum Chordata; class Mammalia; order Rodentia; family Muridae; genus Arvicanthis; species Arvicanthis niloticus. The sequence continues at coordinate 10,066,821 of NC_133434.1, forward strand.
ATGGAGTCTTCTCCAGAGAAAGAAGTACTGTAATGGGTGACAGAATCTTTCACCAGGTGGGCACAGAGAACACTTAGTCCTCAGGCACAATGAGGTCACTCCCAGAATAGGTGTACAGAAGGCTCAAGAGACAAACTCAAAAGACTACCCTGGCCTTGGAAGCAGTTCTCAGGCCCCTCACCTTACAAAAGATCACAAGTGTGATGCTATAAAGCAGCTACATGAATTGCATCTGGATTTAGATGCCCATGTGTGTGTATGTGTGTGCGCGCTCGTGTGTGCTGTCAGACATTATACTCACTTCTCAGTGCTCAGTATATTGTAAAGATGTCGTATAAATCTCCCCTTGTTGGGCACCAATTTGGAGGCTCAGGAATGATCCAGCTGTATCCGATTTCAGGTTCGATGACACTGAAGGTTTTGTTTTGTTGTTTCGCTGTGTTATGGTTTCATAAAAACATTTGTGAAGACTGACATGTATGATACTAGAAACTCCATATATGATTCACTTAACCCCACCACATAAAACTCAATAAATTACTGCAGCAGAACTGTGTGTTTGGGGTCTAGGATTATGTTCCTCCCTAAATTATTAAGAGTGATGGTGGCAGAAACACTGAAATTCAAGTTCCAAAGTCTACCTCCTAATGACTTACTCTTCAAAAAACACTTGGACAATTTGAAATATCCACTCCCAGAGGTGGTATTTTGTAAAAATGGAGCTTAAAACAGTCAAAATATAAAGCTGGTTAGAAAAAAAATCATCGAGAGTACAAAACCACAATAGATGGGAGTGCTTTTATTTGGAGAATATTAGCTAAAAACTGGACCTCTCTTGGGCGTGTATCAAATGCATTACAGTGTTGCAAATATCAAGGTACACGCATTAATATGTTCTGATCCTCATTCTCATAATTTATTATTCTAATAAACTATGTCCTATCCTCTCCATTGTAAAGATAAAGAAACGGGGTACAATGGTGTCAACTGTCCCCAGGGTGGTACATTCAAGTGCTACTGATAGAACCAGGATTCAAATCCACCCAGATTTGAACTTCCAATTCTACATTCTGACATCACGGTATTGCTGCCAGAGAAGAATGCAGCATGACTCTCTGTTACCATCAGGATGCCCTGCAGATGTTTCAGGAAGGCAATTTGGAGTCCTATAGCTGAAAATAAGGAAAGAAATAGTCTTGACCTTTAAGATGAAGGGAAGTTTTACATGGCCATAAAGTAGGGAGAAGCACCCTAGAACTGAGAGGGGGCATGGCTGGAAGAAGAGAAGCCACACTCCTCATGTAACCTCCCCGAATCTTTCGTGCTGCCTTCTAAGTGTCCTTGCATCTTCTTGGATCACAGTAGGTACCCAACACATATCAAACAAACCAAATGGATGATATTCTCATGAGTACATACGTGAATGAAGCTGAAATGTGTGTAATATTGAATAATAATAACTCCAGCACACTGAAGGTGACCGAGAAAAGCATGCCAGAGAATGGCTTCAAGCAGGAGCAAATTTGGTTTCTGGTGGCCCCTGTCTTCAGTCTCTCGCCATGCCATGGCATTGTCACGACGTGTGAGAGATTTGTTTAGAGTGGGGGAAGCATATTTTTGTTTGCATTTGCTTAGCACATTGCTGTCGCACATTTTGCTCTGAGATGTAAAGTCATCTGCACGCGCCGGTTGTGCAGTTAGAACAAAGTCAAAACAAGCGTCAGGCGGGTTGTCAGCCACATGGCCTAGGCAGATTGTCATGCTCCTTTGCCCATGACTGCTGCTGTCTCCTGTACTCTACCCTGACTCTCCTCCTTGCCCCTGAAACACCAAACCTACACATATACCTTGCCAACCACGGGGTCTAATTTCTAACTTTGTAGAAGACAACAGTTGCACAGAACACAGACCCAGTCCACCAGAGTAGCAACGGCTTACCTTGGTGAACCATCTGTACATCAGCTTAAACTGCAAGCCATTTTGTGTCAAGAATCCTCTCACCCTGTATCACAGCATCTTCTGAAAAAAAAAAAAAAAAAAAAAAAAGAACAGGATACCCAGGCCAAATGATAATATGTTCTTTCTTTTAACCATCTGCACTAACACCTTCATTCATTCAAATCCATCTCCTTTCCAAGTCACAAGGAAAATCACCATACCGAGGGATCAATATCAAGATTATTGGTGTTGCAAAGCACACAATGTCTTGCCCCTAGTATAGCAGATTGGATACTTAACACTAAGCCTAATAGTTCCAAATGATTTGCTCATTTCCCTCTGTCTCAGAGCTGACTCTACTGGCAGCACAAGTCCAAGTTAATATCCTAACATTTCACCATGTATTTGTGGTTCATCAGTAGAATTATAGTAAAAACCGATCTTCTCCATTACTCAATAGATCTTTAGGTAGTGCCCACCTTGTGTCAGAAGCTACACCAGGGTTTAAGATGAGGCACACTACAAAGCATGCTTGGTTTCCATCCTCGTAGAACTTAACGTCTACGGGAAGAACAGATAAATGCCCCGGATGGTAACTGTTATGAAGGAGAACTGGGGATGCTCGGGAGAGAGAACAGTGAGGGAGAGGGCAGAACATGCCAAGGCTCTGTGGCCCATCAACAGCATGAGCAGTCAGAGGAGTGAAAGAAGAGTCAAGGATGGCTCCTGGAACACAGATGACACACTGGAGAAACTTGGCAACCGGAAAAGGACTGTGAAAAATGCGAGAGCACAACTTTTAATGGAATTTATGCCTCTTTGAGGGGAGCACCTCTAACCGATGCTCTTGGATGACTGCCAAAGAAGACATTTAGCCAAAGACGAGCAAGTTCCATTTCTTGTTATATCACACTTTATAAGCTATGGAGGCCAAATCCCATGGAGGAGTGATGAGCCTGTTCACATTCTCAGTGGCTTCTGGCTCCTCCTTGGCAATATTAAGCTCAACCATATCCAAGTTCATAGGTTAAAAGATATACTTGTATGCCAATTTTTACCCCCTCCACAGCAAGGCCAAACTTGTAAGTGGTTATATCTGTCTGCTTATTTTACCTTTATTTTGAAGCACTGGACTTGGTGAGCATGCATTTACTCACAGATTACACATAAAGATATATCAAAAGCTATGTACCAGACCAGGGTTGTAGCTCAGTGGGAGATCTCTTACCTAGCATGTGAAGGCTCTGAGTTCAGACCCCAGAATCCAACAACACCCCCCAAAAGCCATGTATCATTAAAAGACCTCCAGGTATACATTTTACTTCCAGAGCATCAGAGATCTACACAATATCTTCTGGCTCGCCCAGATTTGCTCTGCTCAGTTCGGGAATCCAATCAGCAGAGGACACCCCGCCTCCCCCATGAATAGCCCATGGTTCTACAGTGTGAATCTAAAATGCGGCCCAAACCCCATGTACTTGTAGCTTGTACTCTGAGGTGGTTCTGTGGGACATTTGTATAAGAGGCCAGTCCAGTAGGAGGTTTTCAGGTCTTCAAAGGGGATTTTAAGACCATAGCCTCTTTTCCTCCCCCCCCTTTTTTTTTTTAACATTCTGGTCATGAGGTGAACAGCTTCTCTGGTTCAACTATCATGATGTCCTGAACCAAACCACTGCAACCCACCCGCCATGGGCTGAAACTTCCCAAACTGTAAGTTCAAGAGAATCTCGTGATTTCGAGCTGAGTGTTCACGGGATGGTGTTTTGAGAGAAGTTAATCATCCTTCCCACTATAGCTAGCAAGGAGGAGCTCTGATGAGCATGTCTGTCTCTGGCATCCCAGTCCCAATCTTTCATGTTTTATTTCTGAGACCCAAGGCAGAGAACACACACAGATTGAGATAGATGAAACCTTTCGCCTTCACAGCCTCTTGCTTGCCTCGACTTTCTCCTCTTTCTACTTTCCACATAGAGCCATGATTTCTTCCCCTCAGAACTCCTCTGAGCACCTCCCCACTATATTCTCTGTACCTAGATGAGTCTCCAGTTCATACCTTCCATCACATCCTATCTACTGGGCTTTGATGTCAGGGGATCCCTACAAAGGGACAATTGAGCATTCTCCTAGGAGACTAGTGACCACAATTCCTGCGATATGAAGGAAGGAGCTTAATTTGTGCAAGACTTCTGGGAACTCCATAGATTGTGTACAAAGACATTCCCAAGGACTGTTCTGGATGGCCTTCCATCCTAATCTAGCAATTGTTCACACCTATTTCATGTCTAATGACTTCTTGTTGTTGACCTGGATCCATTCTGTCTCTCCTTTTCTAGATATAAAGCTCATGAGATATAAAGTTCCTTGGTCTTACTAAGCAGCAGCAGTAAATACCTAGGGAGAGCATAGGCAATCAGTAGTTTTGTTAAATCACCATATTGGGAGCAGTTGTTCACAAGGCCATAGGAAATATGGCTTTAGTGATATGGCCAGAATATCCTCCAAGAAAAAGTGCAAAGGAAAGACAATCAGGTTTCCCTCTCCTCATATATCATCAAGCCTGTACCAATATGTGGCATTTATAAGCCATTGAAACGAAGTAACGATGCATCTTTGGACAGTCCTGATAGATATCAGTAGATTGAATAGACTTGCTCAAGAAAGGCATGACATAATCATATTATGCAGTATTTCTTCACTTTGAAAAATGTACAGATGTCTATCTTAAAGACAAACAAGTCAGATTTATGGACAAATTTATCATCCTGAACATGCCAGATTTTTTTCTAGACTCGAAGCTGAACCAAGTCAGGCATGATCAGTAATTGGATAGGAGGAAACAACAACAACAAAATCAACCCCCATGAAACCCCATGACTCAAATTTAAGGCTTTTAGCTGAGTTTTGTTTTCAATACAAGGTCTCCTGTGTCCCCTCTCACCTTCAAATTCATTATGTATTCAAGGATGACCTTGGATTTTCTTTTAATAGTATTTTTTCCTTACTCTTAACAACTTCATACGTGTATTCAGTGTAACATGGAAATGACCATATTTGCTCCTCATTTCTCTCTCCAACTTCTCTCAAGTATTTTTAAACACAACCCCCTTGGAATGAAATTCATGCCCCCTTTCCCCTGATAATTCACTAAGTCAAGTTAGCATTACTGATATATATGGGTGTGGTGTGTCCTATGCTGGAGCACAGAGAATCTACTGATGTCCACAGATTAATAAAGAGAGAGAGAGGGAGGGAGGGAGGGAGAGAGAGAGAGAGAGAGAGAGAGAGAGAGAGAGAGAGAAGGAAGAGATAGAGAATCCATTCCCAGCATGTATTAACTGGCATCAGCTCCTCCATAAAGGATACGATCTGGAGGGAATGTCTCCATTTATGTTAGATTTGTGCAGGAGGGATCTTGTGCAGGTAACTATAGCTGCTGTAAGTTCATCAGTGCAATAGTCATGCCTAGTCCAGAAGATCCTGTTTCGAGGCACTTCTCCTCATCCTCCGTCCCATCCGCAGTTCTTATATTCTTTCCACCTCTTGATCTACAATGCTCGCTGACATTGTTGGTGGGAGGTGGATTCAAGAAAAAAGTCTCACATAGGGATGAACACTTGGTGTGTTGTGCTCAGCCTTTTGACAAGCATGCATCTGCCCACCGAGTGCTGCCCACTGCAGGAAGAAGCTTCTCTAGCCAAGGCTGAGGGCAATCTGGAGTATAAACATAAATATGTAGAAAAATATTTAGAAATAATTTAACAATATAACTGTAAGTGTGTCACCATGTGGGTTCCAAGAATTGAATCCAGATCTACTGGAAGAAGAGGAAATGTTCTTAACCTCTGAGCCATCTCCAACTCATCAATCTCATGTTTGTTTGTTTTTGTTTTAAAAACTTATCACCACAAAACTAAGCCTCAATTCCTTATAGATGTAGACTATTTGTAAATGAAATAGAAACAAAGCTCAATGAATTACTATTAGTGTCACCACCACAAATTTGACGTGATGCGACTCATGACTTGATGTTTGAAAACTACTGGGTCTTAGGCAGTATAACAGGAGACTATTTAAAGTTGGCCAAAATGTGAGCACAGGTTGGTGTAATATTCTGTTATGCTTGCTCTGTCTCTGCCATCCTATGCCCTGAAGTTATTCTCTCTCCTAAATTCTTCCCCATGCCAATGCCTGAGAAGCCACCATTTTGTCAGCACACAGATATTCGTCTGTATTCAGTGCAGTGAAATGAATTCTGCTTCTGCCTTTATTCATTTGGGAGGTGACCTGGTGCCCATTGGCTCTAAAGCAAGTGTGATGGGGGTGCTGATGTTAGTTACATGGTAACGCTGTTAGAAGTTCATTCACATTCACATGCTTTAGAAGAAACTAGGGGATAGAAACATGATATGGGAACATTTTCATTAAGAAATGTTGGCATTGCAAGGATAATTTTCAAACATAACCCCTCCTATCAAGGATATGCATACTCCTGTCTGACATCTACCACTCCAACATAATTCTAGCTACTACATAGAATGAGGGGAATTAGACCCCATGTCATTATTCAGACATGGTCAACTATGCTAGTACTGGATTCCTATAGATAACGAAGAGAAAGAAATAGCCTGAACATTTGGAATCTCCCAGCTGGAAATTAGACTAAAAAAAAAAATTACAAACCTAGTTTACTTGGAATATTTTGCACTTGACACAAATGGCCAAGAGATAATTATGATCAAACCTTGTGAAGGCTGCTTTTATAGATGCTATAAAAGAAAGCACACACACACACATATACACACACAAACACACTGCTAGCAGGAGAGCAGGATGATATAATGGCCTATTTCATCTGTAATTTTAGCAATTATTATAAATGATGAATAAAATCTAACTGAAAGTACTTTTTTATTATCTTGCCAATGTGGCATGATCCAAAGGTTGTTCCTGAAATAGAAGTGGTTCCTTGGATGTACCAGGAACTGGAACAAGGCTGTGGATCTGAACTTTGACCCCAAGATCTTAAAGAGAATTTTGCTCATTACTCCCTTGGGAACAGAGGAGATTCTACAGTGAGATCATCTGGCACTAAAGGAGTCATGCAGATAACTCCTACTATCAAAGGAACCTACCCCAAAATTCAAGTGCCCTGGGGGCTGCTGGGTTAGCTGGCTGACAGTACTAAACTGTGCACCGAAGACCTCCTACCTACAAAAGGTGTGCCAAGGTCCAACTGCTGATGTTCATGACAGGGAAGCAGGTGATCCTATCACTCTCTTGAGGTCGCAGAGTAGAACCAGACACAAATCATTCTCCTAAAAAAATGCTTGAACCCATATCAAGTACCTGAAAGCTAACAAAGCTAGTGGTGTGTGAACCACCTAAGCACCTGTCTGATTAGATATTATCGAGAGAGAGAGTGATCAGAAGTTAGAGTCTTTCTAATAGGACGAGGTCTCTATGATACTCTCTTAATGGAGCCTAGCATCTTAGGAATGCATGGAGCCATCCTTGACTGAGGTTGTTTATGACCATAGCCCTGTAGGAGTTTGCACTCAAAAGGAAGCTTGCTTCTGATATTACCTGATTGAGACAAGACGGCATCTCCTAATATCTCCTACCCTTCTTATGGTGTGTTCTACGTACTGTGGACTCACCAGCCACTCGGAAACTGTCATTGGCTCCAGCCATTGTGCACTGCAAGCAGGCTGGCAGATCCAAGTATCCATTCCCTATTAGGAGTGGCAGCTGAAAGGAAGGGTTGGTAACCATTCATGCCTTTGATGGGAACATAGAGTATCTACTAGAAGACACCTAGTCATCTGCCTCTGTCAAATCCAAACTGCCCTCTAAGAGTCAATTGGTTTCCTAGCTCTTATCTGTAGTTGTGAGGACCATTGGCAATGGCCAGCAACCAGGTAACACATAACTCAATTTCAAAAGGAAAAGAAACGTCTTAATTCAAATATTCATTGTACATCTGTGAAAGTGCCCTAAGTAAAATTAATTGAGGCTCGGAGACTATAACTTAGAAATTATTTTGCCCAGCTGGAACAACATGACACATGGATATAATATGGGTTTGGGAACAGAACAAGGCAACTTTGTTCAGGCTTTCAATATTTATCCCCCAGGATGCAGTCATTGCTATACTGTGGTGATGGCGAACCCTAGCCTGCAGAGATCTTAGTTAGCAAAGTGGCTTGGAAGGTATCAAATCTCCAGACCTCCAGTTGTATCTTAGACTAAGGCCTCTTTGTTTACTCACTCCCTACACACATACCTTCTTCTTCAGATAGATAGTATCTTGTTTCCAACACTGCTATTTCCAGATGACTGCCATCAGCGCATCCACCTGCAGACTATGGCCTTAGCTTTTTTATTTGAATGGATACGAAGAAAGATGTCTACTTACTGACATACTCTCGTGATGGAAAAGAAGCTGGGCTCCAAGCTACGCTTTTATAATTAGATGAGTCTTGACTCAATATGATGCCAGTGTATTTGATCAAAAACCAAAACACTACCTAAAGGGCTCAAAGCAAGTCGAAGTAGTGATTTGTCTCACACTTTGATTCTTGAACATGTGTGTGTCAGAATGGCTTGTTGTTCACCAAGTCTCAACCTTGCTTTACTTGCTTATATAACTAGACAGTGCTGTGGGGAGCCAACAGAAGGTGGCTATCATCCTTGCAGCCATCTTGAGCCATATACCCTGACAAGAGACTTGTTTACAATAGCCTACAACAGCTGAGCACACTCTGATAACATCGTGTTTTAGATACCCAGGATCTTCCCTTGGGTGTGTGACACTTATAGGTGTAATTTAGAGCCAAGACTTAAAGGCATGGCTTAGAAGTGAGACATATAAAAGGCGAGAGGCAGACAGAAGAAATTATTAAACAAGTGTACTTGGAAGAGTACTTGAGACTTGAGACTTGAGGTAGGTAACTTGGAACTGGGAAAGAAACTAGCAACTTAGAACTAGGATTAGAACTTGAGACTTGTTGCTGAAGCCCAGGACCTGAGACATGGTACTAGGAACTAGGAACTTGGAGAGAAGAGAGACTGAAGAATAAACGGGATTGAATCACACTCTGTCTGGTCTCCATTCTTCACGTCTGTCCTCTCTCTCTCTCTCTCTCTCTCTCTCTCTCTCTCTCTCTTGCTGAACCCCTACCTGTGGACGGGAGCAGCTTGGGGTAGTGCGGGCTCTAACAATTTAGTCCCCAAGGCTTTTGGCAGTGCGGGTTCCAACATTGATAGAGCGGTCCTCAACATTTTTGTCCCGAAACTAAGGGTTGTGCTGTTCTCAACACAGTCCTCCCCACCTTTCTTTCTATTTGACTGTAGACTCACAACCAAGCATTGGGCAGAGGAATTCTATCGTAACCCACAGTTATTATATTACTTCAAAGTCTCAGAGCAGAGCTGTCTGTCACTCAAGTGCTATGCTCTGTTCTCCTCTTCCTTCCTTCCGTTGCCTTCAGACAGACAGATGGTGGCAGTTTTAGAAGCCACATACTGAAGGTAGAGAAGAAATTGGGTCCTTGATTCACGACCTGGAAGAAAATGAGCCATCATTCAGGAACACCTAGGTCAGACTTTACGTAAGAGAAAAGAAACCTTCTTTCTTGTTAGAACAATTTCTACAATTGGAGGCTTATTTCTTACAGCAGCAAACACTGTAGCACAGTGTGTTCAGCTACCGTAAAGAAGATAAAAGATGCTCTCTCAAGCTGCCCATGGATTTTAGAATACTGTTTTGCATTGACATGTTTGTCACCTAAAGAGACAAAAATATGGACCAAATCTTTACAAACCCATATGTAGCTCCTATTTTGATTGGTGATTTGACATCATCCCACTTTGGAGGAATATTTTTACAACTTTAAAGTAAATGCACGCAATGAAAATTCTCCTTTCGCTAAGTAGAATAGAGGAAGGTCCAGAGTCCAAGTTGTTGGGAGAAAATAAAGTAAGGAAAGAATCTACTAGCGTGAAGGCGATATGCTAGCCATGTAGGATTTACGTGTGCCACGGTAAATTCAAGAGTGTGCATAAGTACTTTCTAACTGAATAGTACATTATGAAGGGAAGAAAGAGGAGAGCTTTGACAGATACAACCTCTACTTTTTAATGAGAAGAACTATCTCTGGGGGTCAGTTTGCTCAAATGACAACAAATGAATTTCACATGTGCACAGGCATTATACTTTCTGGTGAGTGCACTTACAAATATTGGATCAATAATTCTCCCTCAGTACTGATTCTCCTGTCTCCCAGACAAACTTAACCTTTTATGCATCTATAATTTAGCAATACGTCTCTTCCCATTCAAGTAAAAAAAAAAAAAAAAAGATTTTCCAAATGCACAGCTTTTAATTATCTCCATTATCAAAACCAATTTTACATTAAGTGCTTAAAACCATTCTCAAATATACTTAATCTTTTTCTGTGATCAAGAAAGGTATCGAAGAAACTGACTGTCATATATTAAACCAGTAGAGTTGATACTTGCAATATGCCCTGCCTTGTATGTCTGTGGCATAGAGCTACAAAGTCACCATGGACCTCCACTCCAGATGCCCAACTCCAGCCTAAAGGGCACAGTGATTCCCCCATAATTTGCTGTTCTGAGTACGGAGAGTGGTTCCCCTGTGACTCACACTTTTCAGATAGGTGAGAGGAACATGAGGTCAAGTACGTCGTTGACTGATTCACTTTATTCTCAGAAGAAAGGGCAGATTCGAGGTCATTGGCAAAGCCCCTCCTTGAATGCCTAATTATTAAATTTTAATTTAAATCTCTTAAACACTAAAGTTCCTTTTGAAAGTTCATAGAGAAATGATCTGCCTAAAGTTGGCTGTAGGGTTTAAAGAGATTTGGAATTTAAAAAAGAATTCTTATTTAATTTATTAGACATTGCACATGTTCAGAGTTCAAGCATAGTTCAGAGCCTGAGAGTGGAAGGTGAGAACTTGGTAGAGCTTGCCTAAGTATTCTGTGACCCTGGGAAAACTGTTTCTTATCCAGTGCTCACACAAGAACAAGAATGGCTATAACTCCTGGGAGTTGCACCCATTGCTGGCCCTTGGCCATGTTCTGGTATACTCTATGTTAGTCACAGTGACAGTATACATGACAAAATTAAAGAAGAAGACCGGTTTCAGAGGTTTTAGTTCATGGTTGCTTGTCCCTGTCGTATCTGGATCTGTAGTAAGTCAAGACATCGAGATGGAGGGCATCTGGTCCAGCAGATCTCTATCTTCTCATCTGGTTTGTTTTTTAGTTAGTCTCTGTGTCATCCTACAATGACTGGAATAGATCTTGGTGGGGAAGACAGGAGAGGCCTGGATAAGAAGCTGAACAGTAGAAAATGCAAATTGAGAACCGTCAATAATGCTTTATGCCTGACCAAGGCTTTTCAAATGTGAGCAAATGAAGAAACATGTAAAAGTACTTTAGGAATGATTCATCATCCATGGACAGAGATTTATAACCGTTACGTTTTTAGTGTGTTTCTTCCCTCTGCCTCACTAAAACTGATCGTCACATGTTCTTTCCCCTGTGTCATTAGCTGCTCTGCGCAAACGTTATTTGTTCTGCTCTTATGCGGACATGTCATAATTTTCCAAATCTCTCATTATTTTTAGACACTTTGATTGCTTCTAAAATTTTGCTACTATGAATAACTGATGATGAATGCGCTCATACATAATCTTTTTATGCATTTCTCATAATTTTGTGAGGATGTATTTTTTACAAGTAGGATTACCAAACCCAATAGTACAAATCTCCATGGTTCTTGAAAACTATTGTACAGTCTTTTTCTAGAAAGCAGTGCCTATTCCAAAATTCATATTCATGGAAGTATTTTCAACTTTGCAAAATGAGATGTGATGATTTTGGAAAATCTTTTTTTCTGATTTGGTAAGAAGAAATCAAATTTCAATGTTTCTATTTCCTTTGATTTCTAATGAGGTGGGATAAATGATTTCTTCTTTAGAAGACAGACTATTCATGGGATTTGAAAAATACGTGCTTAATTTTCAGTATGTTTTATACTAACATGTTTTTATGTGCTTCAATGCAGGCTTTCACTTTTATTTGTTATACTGATGTTATTTTATATTTTTGTTATATTCTGATTTATTGTATTTATACTGAAAAGTAATTGAGTGTCATATGTGGGTTTGTAATCCACCACTTGACTTAATGCTAATTCATGCTAAATTTTCTTCAGCTCATTGTGAAGGGATTTGTAGTAGACAATAAAGTATTATGGAAATTATGACTGTTGCATTTTTAGCTTTCAAATAATTCTGCTCCTAATTCTGTCTCATTATGTCAGCACCGTCTCTCCCAAACTGTGCCAACTTTATTGAGCTTGGTATTTGTCATTGGTTTAAGATACAGATTATTTTTTTTTTACATATTAAGAAGAAATACTGTTTTCCTTATTTCAGTCTAATTTGTTTCAATGACAGATGTTAACTTGTGTAGTGTTGCTGACATGTTTGTGTAGCCTTCCTTAACTTTATTGTTTTTAATTATACTTATGCATGCATCTATGTATCAGTATGTGAGTGTGAGCGCAGGTATCTGCAGAGGCCAGAAGAAGGAACCGAACCCTTGGAACTGAGTTATAAGCAACTGTGAGTAGCTCCATGTGGGTGCTGGGAGCACACTCCCTCTGCAGGTATTGTCCACTGCTGGGCCATCTCTCTAGTTCCCACAGTCCTTGCTTTGATTGGACAATAGATTCAGTACTCTGATAAATGTTTATTCTTTTATTCAGGGCGTGTTCTTCTGTGTGAAGAACAGCAAGTGTAGTATCTGTTCTCTAGCATATCCTTTACCTCTTAGTGTTTTAGTTAGGTTTTGTATCTACAGTCCCAAAGGAAGTGTTGCCTACAGTCCAACTTTGCAAATTACAGGATTTTAATTACAGTTATTTTAGCTTCTTACATACATCAGTACACGCTCAGCACTTTCCCTTTTTACAGGTTCCACTCATTTCGATATTTTGGCGGATTCATCAGTGAGTCTATTTCCTCCTAAAATTATTATGTGATGGATAGAATAATTTCATGATTGTTTTTTTTCTAGTTTTGGGGGGCATATTATTTCATCCACTCAAAATATCCATTACTTCCCCCTATAAGCTTTGGTTAATTGTAAACTTCCTAGAGATTCATCGTTTTGTTGTGGATTTCATAGTAGGAGAAAATGTTTCACTGAGATGACTTTTATGGCACATGCATAGCTTGCATTCAGTCCTTCTGCAATATTTTACTTCAAGTATGCTATGATTTCCCTTTGTTTTCTGATTTAAATTATAAGTCTATACATGTCAGATGGTTTCCTAATTACTTAATTAATTTTATTTTCAAATTTATTTCCGATTTTACTTTCACAGTTTCTTACTACCCACTTTCTTCTACATTGTTTGACTTTATTTTCTTTTCTAGCTATTTGAGATGAAGGATTTTCTGTCTACTTTCCAAAACTAAACCATTTCAGGTGATGAAATGCCCTCAGATTGCAAGTTTGGTTAAACCATACAAGTTTTAGTCCTTAGTTCATATTGCGGTTACAGTTGTGGATTTTGCCATTATCACTTGTCAAAGATGGTTTGCCTGGCTTTGAGAACCACCTTCCCCCGAGTATGTGCACATCACTCACACATAGGCATCTTAGTCTTTACTACTAGTACCTAGAAATTTCAAATACTTCAAAAATTTGTTTCAGTCACAATTTCTCATGTATATTTTAAGTTTTATACCGAAATGTATTGCACATGATAAAGTTAAACTCTTTCCTCTAGCAGCTATATTTAAACAAAAATAATAGTCAATTTACTTAAAAAGAGCTAGTGTTGATCACATTATACTTTACGAACTAACAATTCTTGTGTATATTTTATGTTTATTGTTTGGTGCAGTGAACTCTCTCATTGGATCTGACAGTTTAGTCTTTACAGGAAACCAGCTAGAGCTGATCTCTTAGGCAGACATTCCTTGCCTGCAGCAACTACTATTTCATTGGCATCATATTTACAAATAAATTCACCAACTTTGATACAATTTTCCCTTGATCAGTTAAACTCCACTTTTGTTTTAAAAACAGCCAGTGCTTCCCTTTGTCCACCAAGCCACCCTTAATCTCCTTCTGTTTAACTATGCCCCTGACTCAGGACTTTGGAGAGTACCATGCGCATCTCATTGGGTGCACTCCTGTTGTTACCTTCACTGTTTAAAAATGTATAAATGTTCATGTATTTTTGTGTCTCTGTGTGCGCACATGAGTGAAGTAGCCTGTGGAGGCCAGGAAAATGTACCAGATGTCCTAAAGCTTGAGTTATGGGTTGTTGTCAGCTACCAGTTTGCCATGTTGGGTAAACATGGGTGCTGGGAGTTGAACTTGGGTTTTCTGGAAAAAAGTAAGAACTCTGAAATACAGAGTCATCTCTCCTGCCTCCTGCACTGCCAATTGGATATGATCACTCTTCTGTGAAATGTTTTGAGGGCATTACTGAGCATAAAGCTAGACTATTTATCAATAGTGCAGGTTTTTAAGTGAGATGAACTCATAAAGTATTGACTCAATCATCTTGAATTAGTAATAACCAATATCAATTTGACCTTCTATTCTTATTGGTTCTTCAGTAATAGAGCTGAAAAGGTAATCCAGTGAGACCTCCAAAGAAGTAGAAATGAGACCTTCCTCTGAAGTCATGAAGTCTCCCTGGGTTATAGACACACAAACTGGTCTCCAAAGAATGAGTGAGTTACTCATTGATTCTAGTGACAATGGTAATAGAACATTGAACTTGAGGAGGGAGTGTTGTGGCTGGCCTTGGTATTGTTTGTATTTTGATGCTAATTCCACTCTTCTGGGAGGGGCTGCTGTGGACAAGGAGTGAGTCATATACTCAGGTGACTTCTTGTGAACCATCCCCTCATGAATAAAGAAGCCAATCACTGGGCGAGTAGGAGGTACTTCTGGGTTGGATGGGGAAGAGAGGAAGCAGGAGAGAGAGGGGGTACTTTTAGACAGGAATAGCATGAGGACAAGATGTAGCTACTAGTGTCCCCCGGTTTCAATAGCTGATCCACTGGGATTCTCCACCTGAGGATTTAGATTTAATATGGTTTACAAGATTAGGATTGTAGTTGTTGCATCCAGCGACTGAGTTATCATTGTTTCTAAACTAAGTTGGTGTGGTGTTTTCCTTCATGCGGGGGCTTGTTTGGGTTCCAGAGAGAACGGTACGGTGGCAAAGTTGGGTTTGCCTGATGTACACCACAAAAGGCCATGGAAGTTTTGAAGCATGGAGTTGGTGTGGTAGCCACCTGCCAGTGGGAAATTAGTGAGCTGGGTGGAGAGATTTTGGAGACTGAGTCAGGGAGTCTGCAGGAGATAAGAAAGGCCATCCAGCCCTTCAGGGCAGAGAGTAGCAGGGCATAATGCGGAAACTTGCACTTCTTTTTAAAATATTTCTCACTACAAGGGAGGACTTCATAATTTGTTTCTATTGGACAATTGGGCTTTCTCGTTTGCCGTCTATATGTAAGAACAGCCTTTTAATTCTTCTAATCTGGGTTATGTCCCAGCCACTGCAAATGGTCTTTCCTGCCCACTGTTAGAGGAGTGATTCTCTGTTCCCAGAAGTCTCTTGTGTGCAGATCAGGCTGGTCTCTTGGTTTCTGGCCCTCATCATTTTCTCCTACAGCTTTGTCATTAAGAAAGCTTGGGACATTTTTTGGGGGGAGGCATCAAAAGTCCTTTCCTACTTCCTGCTTTTGAGCAAAACATCGCACAATGCATGTACCAAATAAAAATGTTAGCACACGTGTACATGTGTGTTAATATAGGATGATTGTAGGTATGTATGAATGATTATGCAACACACAAATACTTATGTGAAAACTTGCCTCTTTCAACAACAACAAAAACAGAAAAAGATGTGAGGAATTTGTATAGAGAAGGTAAAATAATCCCAACCTAAAAATTTTCCCAAATGCCTTCAGCCCCAATTTCTTCTCCCCCCCCCCCCAATATTCAGACAAAAACCTGCCAGAGGTCCTATGTTTCCTCTTTTAGAAAAGATAGTCACATTCATCATTAATTGCCGAGAGAGAGAGAGAGAGAGAGAGAGAGAGAGAGAGAGAGAGAGAGAGAAAACCACATACTAATATAATCATATACACACAGATCACTATCCGGAGCCATGAGATGCATGCATCCCTAACAGCAGGTACACGTATGTACCTCTACACATGCAAACACACAATCCTCTCTCCTCCTGAGAGTGAGGGTGGAACTTGAGGGTTCTTGAAGCGCAGTTGGTTTCTAAGACCAGCTGCCATGGAGCACTGGTCCAGGAAGCAGAGGGACCATGTGGCTGAATTTCAGGGTAATTAAGACTGTAAAAGGGAGCCCTGGGTGCCACTGGGCACTTAGCTACATGTGCGGAACTCTCCTAGCAGATACTCAGGTGGGCACGAGGCCAACAATATCCCCCCCCCCCGTCTTCTTTGGCAAAGGAAGCTGAACCTGCTCTCGGGAACATAAGTGGAATGGGGCGTAGGGAGGAGGGTTCACATTGGGCAGCGAAGACACTCTGCGGTCCATGATGGAATATTGGTTGCATGCTGTTCTCCCTTAATTTGTCAAGTCTCCTTAGCAGCCTAGGCATAGACTCCTCCCTGCCCAGCCAGACTAACTGCATGAACAGTCGGCCCTAAGGGAGATGGTGCCTGCAGCACTAAGCCCCAATTTCTCCTTATCCGTCCCCATATCTGCTGGTGGGGGCAGGCAGCTTGCAATTTTAGTGAGGGCCGTTCCCGCTGACCCCACGTTTTACCTTTCTATTATTTCTGGGCTTTAATTTCTGCCTGGGTTCCATTGTCACATGGGTTGCTGCCAGTGTCAGGTAACAACAAAATTTGAAAATGATTCTTACCTCCCCTCAGTGCTCCCTACAAACTAATATGCATGTCCCGGGAGGTAGAATTTGATAGGGAAACAAGTTTGCATAGAGAACCTCTACGGAGTCGCAAGAATATTTAAGGTTGAGTGAGATTTTTTTTCCCTCTTCCTCCAGCATTTCCTCAGAACTACCTTGCTCCTCTGTTTCCTCTGAAAGAGCAATGGCGGCGAGGCTGCTTCGTGTTCCGCATTTATACAGGTGAAGGGTTGGCAGACATACTCCCTTTTGTTTTTCTTTGGAAAGAGCCTTCTGAGGGAGCATGGGAGAGTGGAGATCTTCAGCTCAGTAGAGGGGACATTTGGCTAGCAGGCTACTGTGTTCCTCTCAGTTCAACCCAGGCTACACAGATTCCACTGTAGCCATGCCAGACTCCAAAGAATTCACTAAAAAAGGCCAATCTCTAGTATGCCTCCAGGATTTCTGGTGTGATGAGCTATCACCAAACATGGCTCTGTCTAGTCTCTTCCTATTTAGATATCCTCACTAAGAGCTTCCAGAATGTTCTGGGCTTGGATTTCTCATGTATTGGGGCTTTTGTAATGGAACAAGAAGGACCAGTTGTATGTCCTGACATTTTTCAGCTTCTCTGGGCAAGACAAGGGATACAGTCTAACACTGGGTATGAAAACATGGTTTTATCAGAACAGGATATTTTCCCCACTGCTCATTGACTGTCATCAGTTTGATCTACATTGTCTTTCTCTTTTCTCTTTGTAGGGGGTAGGTGGGGGGGTGCTCCTAGTCAGTTATCACTGTTTGAGAGAACACAGTCTCTTGTGGTTCGAGGCCTGCTTTTGGGAGGCAGTAATGTGTAGCTTACTCACCTCTCCATTGGTCAGGTTGCAGAAACAGAGGTGCTGGTTCTCAGCTGTCTTTCTCCTTTTTTTTTTCCTTATTCGATCTGGACCCGCAACTTCTGAGATTCTACCATCCTATTTGGGGCAGGTCATGTTCCATCAGGTACACTTTCTGAAGACGCTAGTCTCACATAGACACCCAAAGAGTTCTTCAAAGATACTTTGAATGTTTCAGAATCCAACCAAGCTGATGATTAAAATCAGCCCACACACCATGTAGTGACTAAGGTAGAATTCTACCTTCCTCCTGCTTTGAGGTAGGACATCACTTTCTCTGGCCTTCAGATCCAAGCTGCAGACCCAGGGTCTCTTGGATACCAAGTCCACCAGGTTCTATCATTAGGTTTGCCCTGTCCATTCTTGAGGGTTCAGATCTCAGAGTCAGATCTGAATGAACTCTACCCACCCTTCTGGGTCTCTGGCTTGCTGGTGACAGATCTTAGGACTTGCCAACTTGTTTAATCTCCCAAGCGGATTCCTTATAGAAAATCTCTTTTGGTATTTACATCCTATTCTCAAGAGAACCCTGACTAGTGGAAGTGTTTTTAAAACTTGACCTCTATGAAAGCCTATACTGGGAATAGTTTAAAGTCTATAAAAGAAAGAAAGCAATAGCCAAGAACAGTTACGTTAGATCTGCTGAGTTGCATTTGATTGGCCTTACACTGTATGGGACTCATGGCCAGCCCATTGCTCCTGTACTGCTGCGTTACATCCGGCTTTGCCATTTTCCTAAATCATTACAAGCCATCATCTGACATTATTTTCTCCATCAAGTTCTAGAGCATGAAATCAGTTGTTATTGCTTTAACTATTGCTGATTTCAAAGGCCAACGGACAATCATGTAGAGAGGCAGGAGAGCCTGGGCTAGAATGGCTCTTAGATGAAATAAATTTTTGCTGATGGCTTTCTGTTGAGCATGGACAGAAAGGGCTTGTAGGGCGCTGGGGTGTTTCCTTAGCCTGGGAAAGCTAAGCATAAGTATATGGTTCATGTGGTTATTTTTGATAGTTACCAAATTCCGTCGTCTTTGTTCCTGATGGTTGGAATTGAACCCACAATCTTGCGCATGGGAGACAAGCACTCTACCACTGAAGCTATATCTCTGGGTCTTCACATGTTTGGTCCTGCCCTCTTAACTTCTTCTCCAGGAATGGCCAATGGCATAAACTTTGAAAACATGGAAAGTCTTACAACAACCCAGCCCTGTGCTAAACAGCTATTTGAGATGGAGACCAGCGTGCTTCCTAGGAGGCCTTCCAAATATGCTTCATTTGTCACTAAAGCAGAAAATACAATCATCTGGGAACTTCTTCAAATGGTACTTGTTTTCTGTATGAAGAGACCTGCATGGTTAATTCAGAGGACCAAGTTAGGCTAGCATAGTTCATCTCAGTTAGGATTTTTATTGCTGTGATAAAACACCATGACCAAAAGCAACTTGGGGAGGAAAGGGCTTATTTCACCTTACAGCTTGTAGTTCATCTTCCGGGGACTCGAGGCAGGAACTGATAAGAGGTCATGGAGGAGTGCTGCTTACCAGCTTGCTTTTCATGACTTGCTCAGTTCTTTTTTCTTACACAATCCAGGATCATCAACCCAGGGATGGATTGCCATAGAAGACTGGGCCCACAAACACCATTCATTAATCATGAAAATGCCCCACAGGCTTGTCCTCTGGTCAGTCTGGTGGGGGAAATTTTCTCAGTTGATGGTCTCTCTTCCCAAATGACTTTAGCCTGTGTGAAGTGACATAAAACTACTCAAGACATAGTTCGAGATGGAGAATGGTCAGAATTATGCCGTAGCTTTCCTTCTTTGAGAGTCATTTCCCTAGTGACACTTCACTAATTTTTGTTGTCTTTACTACTGGGCCTTATTAAGCCATCTATACAGATGGTCACATTGGTTCTTCTGAGACTAGAGTTACATTTTGAAGCAGAATTGATTATGCAGTTGACATGTGTATTTTTTTTTTTTCTCATTGAGGGCCACTTTTTCTTTGCCAACCATCATGTCTAGCATTTCTCATGTGTTGTTTAACTGAAGGCCTACAACATGTTCTTAACTTCGTTACCATGAATATCGTCAACCTTTCTGGTAGAGAAACCAAACACAAAAAGGATAACTTGGCCCATGGGTTTAATTAAGTCTGCTCCAACCCATCCCTGAGACATGTTGAGGCCTTACTTAGCCTTTGGTGCATTTGGATGTGACCTTCTTTAGCAATGAGGTCTTTGCAGTACAGTCAGTTCAGGTGAGGTGACTGGGGGAGTCTTATCTCAGCCTGACAGGACTCTTGTCTTCAAAAAGAAAAAGAAATTCGAGCACACAGAGGACAGACAATAAAGGGAAATAAAGAGACAGCTGTGTTGCAAAGAACATGGACATCCATAAAGCAATGGAGGCTAAGAACCGTAGGCAGACACAATATCCAGGTCCTCTATGAAAGATGGGACATCCTGACACATTGATTTCACAATTCTAGCCTGAAGACCTGTGAGATCATAAGTTCCTATTTTTAAAAATCAGCCCTATGTAAAGTGTTTTAGCACATCAACCTTGGGGAACTAGTCCAGTTCTCTTGTCCCAGGTCACAATCAACAGACTTATATACTAGGATGTCAACCCTTGTCAAACTGAATTTGTAAAATACATGCTCATTTCTCATAGATCTCACTGCCCATGGTCTAGTAAAAGCAACTAATTCTGGAATGGTGAAAAATTGAGGTTCTTGCATTTAAGAAAGGCTTTCTAGCCTCAAGTGGATCTCAGTATCTGGGATTCTGAAGGCTCACAGGCACACAAAGATCTCCTTGAGGCTGTGGTTCTGGGTTCTCATTGGGTAGATTCAAAGAATGAAATATGTTCTTTGAAGGATGCTTTCTCAGAATGGTTTTTGTTATAGGATTATAGGTGAGAGCTTAAGAAAGAGTAAGGGCAATCCCTGTACAGAAGAAGTGGGTCCCAGGAAACTGGATATCATTGTGGGCCCCTACTTAGGGTTACTTAAGTATAAAGGTAGGAGATGAGCTGGTCAATCCAGTTGGCCTATCCACAGGGAGTCTGAATGCCTCTTGTGCCTTCAATGATAGTGTGCAGGCAGGGATAGTCACTATGTTGTTTATAAGGGAAAAGAATAGGGCCAGCAAGATGTAAAGACATTTGTTATACAAGCCTGAGGACCTGAGTTCAATCCCAAGCACCCTTGTAGAGGCAAGAGAGAGCCAACTCCAAAGAGTTGTCCCTCAACCTCCTCAGACAATATTAAATCTCAAAAGCTTCTTAAAAATAATAAAAGGGTACAAAATTTACTTTGATTTCAAATTTAAGGTTTTCATTGGTACGAGCTTCTTATTAATATAAAAGTGAGATGAATATTGATACTCTCATGGGCATTGTGCCTGTATAACACATTTAGGAATACAAGGCCTAGACCCAGTCCTTCTTTAACTTTTTTAACTGATTTGGGATGGTTAACCTATGAGTTAAGGGACTATAGCAAATCCATGGCTTTGAGTTTATTGTTAGGAGGTTTTCCATATTTTATTTAGAAATAGTTGAGAGGAGTTAACAGACAACAGTCCAAGTTACCTTACATGGATAGTTGGTTTTCAAAACGTCAGAAGTCCATAGAATTGACATTACAAATATTTATATATTAATGTCCATTCTGATTAGAGACCTGTCTGCTCCTGACAGCTTCCTGTCGTGGATTCTAAAAAGAAATCGAGAATCCTTGGAGTTACTCCAGTTGTGTGGTGACAGCCACTAGGCAAGAATTGCCTCTTTCCATCTACAGATAAATTACTGTCCAGAAAAGAACATACATGCAGAATAGTCAACTGATTATATCTGCCTAGACAGAGTAATCAGCCCTTAATAATCCTGCATCACTAAGGTCTGTCAGATGACTCTGGGCCAGAAGGCTGAAGATTTGATGCTCCAACGTTCGGTAGTATAGGGGCTTTTCAGGTGTTCAGAGGTCTCTATAAATTGGCTAAGTTTTAGAAGCTATGTTTAGTGCTTCCCATAACTTCAGTTAACTCAGTCATTCTGGATTTCTGACGGGGTTGAAGACCTATAGTCTCATAACCAATCCTGGCTATTTACTTTGAGAGAAAAGATCTAAGTAGATGGTTTTCAGCTGACATTCATTCTAAAGTCAAAAAAAAAAAAAAAAAAAAAAAAAAAAAGCCAGGATCAAAAGTAAGTGTTTTAGTTAGGAGAGATGACAGAGGGTCTGGTTAGTCAACAAAATGATGGACTGGGTATTAGGACTATCTTGTACCTCACTGGTACAATTAGGAATAAGTATGCTCTAATTGTATTTTGAGAGAAAAGTTTTACTTTAACAGGAAGAGTGATATGTAGGAGGAGCTAAGTGGGAAGGAGTACTGAGAGGAAGAGATGGAGTAAGGAGAGAAGATGAAGGAGAGGAGAAGCTAGGTGATGAGAGAGAGAAAGAGAGAGGGGGCATGGAGGCAGATGTTCACATGTCTCCACCAGTCAAAGATAGTTTTTATATCTAGGTTGGATATTGGGTTACACTTCTGATTGAGCATTACCAAACTTATAAATCCTTTGATTAACATTAAAAAAATTGTATAAA
The DNA here is from genome assembly GCF_011762505.2 of Arvicanthis niloticus. Lineage (NCBI taxonomy): Eukaryota > Metazoa > Chordata > Mammalia > Rodentia > Muridae > Arvicanthis > Arvicanthis niloticus. The sequence continues at coordinate 10,089,226 of NC_133434.1, forward strand.
AGCAAAAAGGAAAGGGGGGGCATGGGACAGGGGTTTTCTAGGGAGGGGAAATGGGGAAAGGGGATGGCATCTGAAATGTAAATAAAATATAAAATAAAATTAAAAAAAATAATAAGAGGGATGAAAAGTAACAAGAAACCAGGTCAGAAGCTAGAGCCTCCTCTGAGCATTCTTGGACTGTGTGTAAGACAGAACCAAGGACATTGGCTGCTTCTGGCCAAGGACGCAAATTATAACTGCTTTTAGGGCCTCTGACCTAAAAGTACCTCACCAGTTTCTACCTACTGTTCTCAACGCCACTTTAGAAAATACTGCAGGAGAGGTGGCATTGAAGGAAGTCTATTGCATAGAAGGAGGATCACGGTCTAGATAGACAATGAAGTGGGAGAGCAGAGCCAGACAGAAAGCATAGGACAAGCAAGGAAGACAAGGTGTGTGTTGTGCTTTGGGGTGGGGGTGGGGGGGGAAGAACCACGATAAGGACATGCCATTCTGTAAACACCCTATTTCTCAGGAATGTCTGGATGCATGTCCACGGGTGCCTTTCTGTAGCAGAGGACCATTGAAAATGGTCACATGGTTGCCGGCATTACAGACGCTCCTGTCCTGCCATTCACTATGGGAGATTTTGTGCTATAGTCAAGCCTCCCAGGTAGAGTGAGCCAGAAAATTCCACTCACAAAGAGACACACACACACACACACTCAGGAAGATTGTCCTTGCTTGTCATTAAGTGCTTTCTCATAATTAAGTCATCCACTTACTCTCAACCAGAAGAGCATACCCAGAAGTCCCTTTCTAGGAAAAACCTTATTTCTCCTCTTAATAACTATACCCGACCCTACTCTTAAAATCCTCCAGTTATTAGTAGGCTAATGCTGAGGGGTAAATAAGCTGAGAAGATATAGTGCTGGTTCCTTTGATCTTAAAGTGGGAAAAACATAACAGGGAAGGCACCGGAGCCTGAGTTCGTGGGTGATGTGGAGGGAGTGCTCCACCCACCCAACACAGACAAATAAAGTCATGCCACACTGTGGGATTCTAGTACCTCATCCTCTGATGGGGGCAGGTCATGAGCTAGTTACTAGCTAGTTACTAGAGGGCATCACTATCATAGCTCTAGATTCCGGGTTCTGCCTTAACTCTACCAGCGAAGACTCTTGCTGACCACTTTACAACTTGATCCAATTCAGGTAAAGTCGTTTACATGATGCAAAAGAGGCTATGTAGGCAGTAGCCATCGCCACTAGAGTATCTTCCCAAGAGCAAGAGTGTCATGAATATCTGTTATTCCTTTGTTCTGTGCCTTCCTACTGAAGTGGTCTCCGAACGCTGTCGAGTCTTTCTTGTTTGCGGATGCCTTTGTCTGGTTTTTCCTTTCTCTCCATCTCCCAGGACACAGTTGACGTGGACTCATTCACACCCATGCTTCAGGCAGTCACTGTTTCACCCCTCTCCAAACTGATCCTTCTGCTTCTCCTCCCACACTGGGCCGTCAGAATTTCAATTGCAGTCTCAGCACGGATAACATGAGAACCACATTCCAAGCCTCGTTCGCTTGTTCCTTGTGGCTACCTAAGACGCGAGGCAAAATCTCAGTGTCTTAAAACAGTACTTATTATTACTGTTATATCTCTTGATAGATTGTAGAGCTTACCTGAGCCTGATTACTTCTCACCTACTCCTACTATCAGTCCATAGCCAGGACCCTGGGACTAGCACCCAAGAGCTGCTCATTCATGTGTGTATTGCCAAGCTGAGATAACTCAAACAACTGAGACCCTTTGGGCATCTTTTCTTTATGGTGCCTTTCCTCACAATTACTCCCTCTTTGTAGTTTCTGTATAGATCGTGTCTTATCCAGCCACTCTAGGCTCCAAATGCAATTATTTCAGGAGATGCCGAAACAGGGTAAGTACCGTATTGTCTTTTGCTCCTAAGCCCAGGCACACTGTGCCGTGCTTCATCTGCCCTAGATGCCCCCAGAGTTGATGGGGGAAAGAACATGACCCCTCTCTCAACTTCATAGGAGAGGCTTAGCACCCCAGTGCAAGAAGAGCGTGTGGGAATGGAGTGTATTCATGAGGTCGGTCGTGCTTAGAAAATACAACCTGCCACAGTTACAAATCCAGTGTCTGGCAAAGTGCCTGGTGCTTAATGGTCTCTCTATAAATAAAAATGGTAGAATGAACGAATGACCCTCATCTCCCTCTATAGACTGTATTATCTTAGGCCCAGCCATAGAAGCAGCTTCTATTCTTGTCTCTCTTTCCTGCAGCCCATCCTATGTCCAATTTATCACTTATACCATTTTCTAAAGATCCATTTTCTGAAACCCCTGCTCTTCCCATGTCTCCTTTTCAAAACCTTCGCTAGTTCCTAACTGCTTACGGCAGAAAGAGGGCAGTGCCCCAGTGTGTGATTCTGTGAAGTTCCTGACTATAACACAAGTCTACATGCCCACAGATATCTCTTCCTTTACTACAAGCGAAAAGAAGCACATCACAAGATGCTGAAACAGGGTAAGTATTGTATTGTACTGCACTGTACTGTATTGTACTCTATAGTTTTATGTGGACTCTCACTTTTCACATGGGCGGCTTTGGTTTATAAAACTACAAAGTTCTTATTCAACATAATGGATTAAAATCTCTTGCATTTTCACCAATAGAGTGGTTAAAAAATGAAAAGTACACAAATTCTCAACATATGCAGCTTGGAGACACAGCTTCATTGGTAGAGTGCTTGCCTAGCGTGCATGAAGCGCTAGGTTCAGTCCTCGGTACTGAAGGAATTGGGTGTGGTCACACATGCCTCTAATCCCAGCCCTTGAGAAGCAGACGCAGGAGGACCAGAAGTTCAAGATCATCCTTGGCTACGGAGCCTGAGCTGTCCAAGGACAAAACCCAAAAATAACAGAAAAAAAAAAAAAAAACAATAAACAACTAAAAGAGAAATAGATAAGACAAATGCCTCAAACACTCAGAAACTGGGGTGATGATGGAAGTTGAGTCACTCCACTATTGGCAAAGTGTATGAACAATTATGAGTTCCAGCAAATGAAAAGAGAGAATGCTGAAGACAGAAATGAGAAAAAGAGAGTCCAAGGGAGAAAAAAAAAATCCCTGAACAGAAAGACGTGAGTCTCCAGACAGAGTTTCTGGAAATATCCATCCAAATTAGTAAACACACTCAAAGGAAGCATCTGAACATCCCAAAGAATCTGAGTGTGTTAGAGGTACAACTAGGATGACGTCACTGAACACAGATATGAGCAGCTTGTAACAATGGCAGGCAGGAGTCCTCAGGAAACAACCTTAACCGTCATGAGAGAAGAGAGAAGGCTAAAAGATAGCTTCTTTGTACTCACTCTTAAGAGGGGGTCTGTGCATAAGGCTTGAAGAATTATAAAAGCAAATAATTATAAAAGCAAATTTCACTTAGGTGAGGTGAAAAGGAGTTTCCAGTGCCAAGCTCTCTGCAGCAGATCTAGAAGGTATCCAGGGCAGAGTAGACACCAGAAATGATGGAAATTCTTCAAGGACACCTCCAACACAGAGCCTGCTTCATTGGTCCAAAAGCTCAGAGAAGATTCTACACTTCAGGCAGTCTGGAGGTAAATTAGGAGGATGCGTGTTAAAAATGATCGAGGAAAATAGTACAATTACTAATTCCTGCAGACGTGAAATGGAATGGAAGAAAATGGGTTTCGCATATACCCTACAGCTCATCTCTGAGTGAAATGTACGGAATGTTTCTAATTGTGTGAAGCTTAGTGATGACTTATCATTACTTTAAAATAAATAAGTAAAATGAAAGAAAGTGTGGGGGGGGTAAGAGTGAAAGAGAGAAGGGGGGAATGGGAAATGCTTGAAGGCTGTTTCCCTTGGAGGGTTTCCACTAGAAAGCTCTTGCTTGCATGAGGCTATCCAAACTCTCTGTATGATGCTGTCTTTCACCCCAGCCCTGTACCATCTCTGGACTGATTAGAGTTACACAATACCTTGTGCTTTCCAGCTGTGCCCATCTTCCCTCCTAGCTCAGGATCATCCTTATTCCCCCTCGTCTCCAAGTTTGATTATTTCTATACTCGGCACTCTGTGAAACTCTTCACGGCCACCCCCATTTCCAGGGACATTTCTTCCCTTTAAATTCCCAAGGCAGTCACTATGTGCACTCAGTTAGCCTTGGAGATTTTGCATTTCAGCTTTCCAGGAGATGTGTGCAATGCCTCTGTGCAGGCCTTGAGGACAGATTCTCCCACTGTGGCTCATGGGGTGCCACGGAGCTGTCTACATGGTAAGAACATTAATATTTTTTGAACAAATTAGCTAATTAATAATTAAGTTACTTTATTTGATGTGTCCCTCATGTTAGGCTTTTGTAGTTTTTCCCAGTGAACAACAGGGGTTGGTTGTGACTTTCTACTGATCTCCCCGTGCCTGTGGTTCTGGGCCTGTGACGGCAGAATCTATCCTTTCTTAGATACCCTGCATGTTCCATGCTCAAAGCATGGCGCCCAGGGAGAGGAGATGATTTGGACACAGGTGGAGTGTCCCCACTACAACTGGTGGCAATTTTGTTTTGGAAGAGCTGTTCATAACAAAGTCTAGTGGGGAAAGAATCAGCAGGTGGAGACATCGGTCAAATCAATACTTAGCTCCTTGATGAAGAGAAAAGGCAAGAGGCCTCCCAAATCTTAAAGTCCTCTCTTTCCACCCCTTCCCTTGGAAGGAGGCAGGGTGGCTGGTAGTGGTGGGGGTTCTGGAGATGAAATTTTAAAAGTCACATAGAGCTTGTGGTCATTTGAACAAGAAATGACCTCCATAGGTTCAAGGATTCAAACATTTACTCCCCAGTTGGTGGCGCTGTTTAGGGAGGTTATAGAACCCTTAGGAGGTGGCACTTGATGAAGTAATCACTGGAGGGGATGGGGCGCTTTAAGAGGTTTCTAGCTTTGCCACAGTTCTACTTCATTCTCTCCTTTGTGTTTGATTTTTGCAGGAATGATCTCTCAACTTGCTGCCCCAGCTGCCAGCTTCCATGCCTCCTCGACTGTTATGGACTCCCCCTCTGGAATTGTAAGCCAGAATAAACTCTTTCTTTCATAAGTCTCTTCTGGCCTTACTGCTTTATTACACATCATCATCATCATCATCATCATCACCATCATCATCATCATCAACAACAACAACAACAACAGCAACAGCAATAACTAATATGGATCCCTTCCCATCTGGAATGGAGCACAGACACTCTCCAGCAAAGAAGTGTCACAAAAGTATCAGCGGAATTTTTCAAAAACAAATTTCAGGCATTCCATTTAATCCTCCTGACCCAGATCCTGGCTGGGGTGTGCTGTAGCACCTACACTTCATGTCCTGCTCTGCCACTGAGATTCCTAAAACCAGGGACGCAAGAAGAATGACATTTCTTCCCTTTAAAAGGAAAAGAAGACATAGATGACTATCATATGGTCCATAACACTCCTTTCGGGGTCATGGTTTACTGAATTCTAGAAAATTGCAGTTGGAAGAGTATCAAAAGGCTACTTAGACCTGGAGCGTATTCCTTTAGGTCTGCCCTGTTCTGCTTCTGCCGACAATCCCCTGACCCCAACCCCACACCACCCTGCCCACAGTAGCATGCATCTCCATAGCTACATCTCAGGCTTAGATTACAGATGAAGAGGAAGGACTGCCCTTAGCAAACCAATGACAGGAGATGCTGTGGCTTGCAGTCTCAGGCTTAGTGGCAAGCAAGGGTGGAGTTAGACGTGGCTTGTCTTTAAGTCAATCGTCCTTCATGTTTTACAATCACAACCTCTTCTCGCTCTACCAAGAGAGAATGAAAAAGGCTTTGGATGCTCTCCAGAAACAAAAAGTGGAACATCTAAACACAAGGCAGCTCAAGCATCCTGCATCTGAAAATGAAATCCAGGATGCTCCACTACCCAAAAGATTTGGAGCACAGACATGAGTTGCCAGTAGAAAATTCTGTGAAACTTTATTTTGTGTACAAAATTATGGAAAGTCTCATATAAAACTATCTTCTTTGGACTATGTATATAAGGTGTACACACAAATGTGTATCCAGGCCTCACACACAAATCACACACAAATGACTACATGTCTAGACACGGTTGCTGTTCCAAATATACCTATATCTAAACATACACACACACACACACACATATACACACACACATACACATTCATACACACACATACACACACACATACACATTCATACACACACATACATACACACACACACATATACACACACATACACATTCATACACACATACATACACATACAGACACATTCACACACATACATGCACACACATACACACACACTCATACACACTCATATACACACATACACACACACTCATACACACTCATACACACACATACACACACATACATACACATACAGACACATTCACACACACATACACATACATACACACATACATATACACACACATATACACACACACATACACATACATGCACACACATACACACACACTCATACACACTCATACACACTCATATACACACATACACACACACTCTTACACACTCATACACACACATACACATACATACAGACACATTCACACACACATACACATACATACACACATACATACACATACAGACACATTCACACACACATACACACATACATACACACACACTCATACACACTCATACACACACATACACACACACATACAGACACATTCACACACACATACACATACACACACACATACATACCCATACAGACACATTCACACACATACATACATACACACACTCATACACACTACTCATACACACACATACATACATATACACACACACACACACACACCAAAACCATACATACATATATGGATATATCTCCAATTTTTCTTTTTAAACCTGAAATCTAAAGCACTTTTAGTTTCAGATGCTGTGAAAAACAGATTCTTGACCTGTGGTTTGGGCATGCAAAGGCCCAGGAAGAAACCAAGAAACCAGCTACTGGTAGAGTTTCATGAAATAAAACTACAGTTAAGTAACCTTGACCTTGAAGTCAATAAAGACGGAGTCTTGGGAACTGAGAGTTTGGGTTTAAATTGAGGCATCAGCACATTGTTCTCAACACAGGCCTGGACCAAGGGTGTCTGCAGGATGCTGAGAGGGTTGAAAACACTGAGGTCCTTTGTGAGTGATCATGTGGGGTTGGAAATTCCTCCAAGGTGCTCACCACAATGTTTTAGAAAGCCACACCCTTTACCATTGTGTCAGTGACTTTTGAGGTTCTCAAGGCTAATGATTTTGTGGATCTAGGCTTTCACAAATACTGAACTTCTCAAAAGCTTCATCTATCTTTCATTGGGGGGGGATTTCCCAATGACTTTTAATTATGTGTATTCTGCTGGCAGGCATATGACAGTGAAGTACAAGGCTTTGTTTATCTTTAAGGCTGCAGTTGCTGTTGAGGAGTGAATGGAATTCTGGGGACGTAGTCACAAAGAAAAACCCACTGTAATTGCTGCTTGCTTATAGAGCAAGCCTGGGAAGGCAGCTCAGGTGACATTTTTGTGGTATATTCCATGGTCTGTTTGGCGACCTGAAGCTTTAGTCGAGGCTGGTCTCTTGCTGCAGGGAACCCCGCTTCCTGAATAAACTGGAGGCTACACAGTCAGTACAGTTAAATGATGTTGGTAATGAGCGGAAGCAGATGTTTGGGGAGGGAGGGGAGAGGCATAGCATGGTTAGTTATCAGAGCAGGTAAGGCTTGTGGTACTTCTTGGGAGCCCTGAAGAGTTCTCTATTATGAAAGGCGAGGGGAGAGAAGAAGCAGACCCTGTTTCTTAAAACTGACAACTTCTTGCTCTCAAAGGAACAAATCTCTCTTTCTGTTTCTCGGCAGCACAGATAGATGGATTGGGGGAGCCTTTCCGCCCTTCTTCTTTTTTCACTATTCCCAAAGCAAGGCATTCAAGCCTTTCTTAACCTTACATTCCAGCTTCTCATGGTGGTGCCTATACTCAGGAAATACTTCTTCAGGTTTAACTAAATCCCTCTCTGCAATGTGAGACCATCTCGCTATTCTCCAAGGACTCACAGAACAGCTGCCTGGCACCTGGCCAGTCACACCATTCCATTGTTCAGGGGAGGAACAGCTCTAGGCTTTTGCTGATTGGCTCTCACCACCCAGCAGGAGCTCAGGCCAGAACACTAGGCTGTGCTGAGGCTGCTTTGCTGGGACAGGAAGTACTATTCTCCCAGGATGCTATTCTCCCAGGGCTCTGAAGTCAGAACATGTGACTTAACACTTTCTGAGAATGGCATGCTCTGTCAGGGTTTGAGAGGTGGCCGGGAATGTCTTTATAGTGCTTCACCTAGCAAGTTTCATCAGTGTTGTATCTATTGTGTGTGTGTGTTTTTTAAAACCATCTCAGGTAGCCCAGGCTGGCCTCAAAGTTGCTGTGTGGCCAAGGAAGGTCTTGAATCCCTGCTCCTCCTGCGTCTGCCTTGAAAGTACTGGGGTTGTCGGGCATGTGTCACCATGCTCAGGTTTACAGTTCTCATTGTTTAAAAATAAAGAAAAGTTGGCTCAATCAAAGGCCACACAGGTAAGAAAGAAGCCCCAAGTTGACTCTCAAATTATGAGCGTGCATGTTTGGCGTCCCTTCTAATATGCAACCGTGCTCCCCAGGGATCACTAGTGTCCTGTCTTTGCAGACCTCAGTGTCACAAACAGCAGAGGCCAGTGCATAAGAAAAGGATCACAACAGCTCAGTGACAACTACAGATAAAGTCAAGTTTTCAATCACTATAAGCTCTGAAGCTAGTTAGAGGATTTGCTTAGGAAGACAAAAAGAGGCCAGTGCAGGTTGTGGGAGGTTTTAGAGACAGAACTCTCTGCTCAACCCAGACTGGGGCTTAACACTGCCCAACCCTAGGCAGGCTCACTCCCACTGAGCTTAAGTTTTATCCTTTAGGAAGCAGAAGAATAAGACTTTCCCAAGATTATTGTGTGGGGAGCTGACAGAAGGCGGCTATCATCCTTGCAACCATCTTGAGCGTATACCCTGACAAGAGACTTGTTTTCAACAGCCTACAACAGCTGGGCACACTCTGATAACATCTTGTTTTATATACCTTTTTTCCCTTGGGTGTGTGTGACTTGGTGTGATTTAAAAAGTGAGACTTATAAAAGGCGAGAGGCAGACAGAAGAGTGGACTGAAAACTTGGAACTTGGAGGCACTAGTGACTAGGAACTAGGGACTAGAGACTTGGGACTTGGACTAGGAACAAGGGACTTGGAAAGAGAGAAGAAGAGAGACTTGAGAATAAATGGGACTGAATCACACTCTGTCTGGTCTCCATTCTTCCTGTTTGCCCTCACTCTCTCTCTTGCTGAACCCTGACCTGCAGACGGGAGCAGCAGTATGAGCCAGGACAATTTAGCCACCAAAGCTTGGGGCAGTGCTGGCTCTAACAATTTTGGCCCCCAAGTTTTGGCAGTGCGGATTCCAACATTTGGCAGAGCGGTCCCAGACATTATTGTTTAAAGTGGATGAGATAGGTAGTAATTAATGAGCAGTCACATAAGAGAAGCTAAATAAAGGTGCAAACAAGTCAAGTAGTGTTCGGGATTGAACAGAGCAAACTGAGGTTAAGTTAGGAAAGGTTTTACGAAAGAAGAAAGATTGAAACTCTGGGGAATAAGACAAGGGAAGCTGCCATTCTTAGCCCCTCCTCTCACCTCCTACGGGGATGTCATGTTGACCTTTGAATGTGAGGACCTGCACTGTTGTTTGTCTCTGTAAACCATGGTGTGGTGTATTCCCGTAACAACCAATCACAGGAGAGACCATGGGTGGATGACTTACATGATACTCACGGAGATGCATTAGAGCAGAAAACGCCCAGGTGAAGAGTCACTTTGCTATAATGCCATTAAAACTCGACTGTGCCGTGAAGTTGAACAATTATCAGTGTGAACAACTTCTGGAAATGTTGAATCTAATGATTTGGCTTGCTTGCCGTGGACCTGCTGCTTCTGATTTAGATGGGAGAAATGACCTTTCCTAGACTCCACAAATTATTGGAAATGGAGCTGTTGCAATTCTTGGACCCTTTCTATTGACTGATTCAGTAAATCATCAACTAAATGGAAATCCAATTTGGAAAGGCATAGATTTAAAGGAATTAATAGGTGAAGCGATAAGGCAAAATGGTAACAGTAATAAGAAAAAAAAATCTAGACTTGGTGGGAAACTTTTAAATAAGCTTTAAACAGTCAGAAGCCAGAGAGGGAAGCCACTGGGTGCTCATATGGACTGTGGCAAAGAGCTTTTGACATTTGCCCAATCCAGTGTGGATCTGTGGAATGCAAACCATGAAAGCCACAAATATTTTCAAAGGCATGCAGTACTTCTTGTGGCTGTATGATAAGCTGGTTAAGGTGCCCAGACTAAAGGATTGTGGGAAATTCAGCCTGTGTGCTTCTAGGCTGCCAAATCATGATGTGGGTTTCTGTGGCTAGTGAAATGAAGCCAGGGGGTTTTTCAGGCTTCACCACCCTGAATGTTATTCCTGCCTGGACCACTAGCAACACACAGAGGCACTGGTCTGAGAATCTGCTCCAGAGCCTGCTAAGATGCTCCCCAAATACAGATGAGAAACAGGAAAGGAAAGATAATCAGAATTGTTGATAGTCCACTCTGTACCAGGTACTATGTTCATTGTTTTTGTCTATCCTCATAGCAATTTGCAAGACGGAACTTCTAATGTCTTCTAAAGGAGCTTACTGTAGTTGGGATTTTAACTCCAACCTGACTGACCCTAAAGTATATTAAGACCTTAAGACTGTGGGTTTTCCATCTCACGAATTTACCCCTTCAAAATAAAACAGTCTGAGTTCACTGAGCTGTCAATATGTATATGCAGGCAGGCTTAGACAAGCTTGAGATTCAAAGCTACATCCATATTGTAAAACATGAGACTACTGAGTACTTGGGTGGAGAGATTTGAAGCTTATTCCAATGGGTAGGAGAAATCAAAGAAGGTTTTAGAAAGTAGTTAACATTGGGGTTATCTGAGTTTGCTTTCCATTGCTGTGATAAACATGTGAAAGACCTGGATAAACATGTCCAAGAGCAACTTGAAGAGAAAAGAGTTTATTTGGTTTACACTTCCGTGTGTCATAGTTCATTTTTGAGGGAAGTCAGGACAGGAATGCAAGACAGGAATCTGGAGGCAGGAACTGAAGTGGAGAACGTGGAGGAAGGCAGCCTACTGGCCTGTTTCCCGTGGCTTGCTTGGACCACATTTTTATACTATATACAACCACCTGCCATGGGTGGCACTATCCCTGCCCCCGGTGGGTAGGACCTTCCCACATTAAATAGTAATCAAGAAAATGACCCACAGTCATGTCTATAGGAAATCCAAATGGAATAATTTTCTCAGTTGAGGTTCTTCTTCCCAGCGGACCTCAGCTTGTATTGAGTAAATAACTACACACACACATACATACATACATACATACATACATACATACGTACATATATACATACAAGCATACACACACATACACAGGCACGCACGCACGCACACACCAGGACACAGGGTATGGTCCTAATTTCCTTCCCCACCTTTAGATAGGAATTCACAATTCCAGGGTATAAGAAGAGACCAACTAGAAAGCATATATAGAAGGAAATAAACCTACTCTAGCAAGGTAACAATAAAATTTTGAATTAAATGGCAAGCAGAGGGACACTACATGTCCATTAGGATGGTCACGGAAACATTTCCTACAGACTGTCCTCCAGAAACATGTGGTTCCCCATAAAGAGATGGAGCCCATGTCTTCTCTACATTGGCAAGACTTTGTGACCAAAGGGTACTATGTGACTTCCAGGGTCAGATCAGACACAACAACATAATAATATACCTGGTTCTCTTTGTCTCAAGATGTAGCTGCTGGAATCGATCTGTGAGATAAAGTAGCCAGCCACATAGAAAGGACCGTGTGGGAAGAAACGGGCCCCACCTGAAGTCCCTGTCAACATAGACTGCAATGAGACTAGCTATCTGAGGAGGACAGTGCAGGTCTTCCCCCTAGTGCGGGTCCTTCAACACTTAGTTGATGTTTTCTGCGTGACACAGAACAGTTGAGGCAAGGCTTCCAGCCCTTTAAGTCCTGTCCAGTTTACAAGTTTGTAAACAAGTGACATTACTCAGTTGCTAGTGTTATAGTGGTAACTAGATACCAGAACTAACAACCAGCAGACAAGGAGCCGATAAGAAAAGGGTTCACTGGTCTGTTAGTCAATGGACTCACTCTCACACACATCTCACACACACACACACACACACACACACACACACACACAGAGAGAGAGAGAGAGAGAGAGAGAGAGAGAGAGAGAGAGAGTCACATAACAGTAAAAGTCAGCTTTGCTGATTCAGTCATGCCCCTGTTACTCTAAGAATGGAACCTGGGTGTATTGCATCCATTGAAAGTCACTGCGGTTCTATTGTCTTATTTCTAGAATAGACATTCTGGTGGTAGGGGGCCCTAGACAAATGGTCAGATGGAGACAGTCTCTTTACTGTGTCTTAGGGAAGATGTTAGACCTTTCATATCCTTTTTCTCACCAAACACCATTTTAAAAAACCTCTACAGTCTTACACCCATCTATAAGATTAATATATGACCAATGCATGCCAGGGACAAGATTTGAACTCAAGCCTGAGTCCACTGCCTGCTCTCTCTCCACTACATTATGCTCCATGTTTGCCCCCAGATGTTTGAGTCCTGTTTGGACAAATGTGCATTGTTGGCTTTGTTGTTCCAGCACTGGAGATTGAATCAAACTTACTGTGCATAGCCAGGCAAGCCTTTGGCTGCAGAGCCCCATCCCGGGCCTCCGACCGACTGTGAGCAATACATTCACCTTCCTTCAGGAGCCAGCTATTTACCTTGCTTGGCTACTATTCTTAAAGGAAGAGTTTTCATTCCTGAAGCGTACACTCCACAGCCCCATGATATTGGAAGCAGATGGCTCACAGTATGCTGTGAGACATGGAAATCAAAATTACAAAAAAAAAAAAAAAAAAAAAAAAAAGAAGAAGAAGAAGAAGAAGAAACTCTCACAGTTTTGGAATGCTGAGCTTCTATGATGAGAACGGGATGCAGAGTAGGTCTTAAAACTAGGAAGGTTTCCTTCCTTATTATATTGCCTGTTGTCTTTGTTTAAAGGGACCTTGAGGTCAGACCGAAGACATTTTGCTCCATTGTGTGAGCGTCTTATACATTGAAGTGTACAGAGTTAGCCATGCAGAACGTCTAGCCATGCACGCTCCTCTGGCTACTAAAGGAGGCAAGAGCCCCACCTCATCTTGAATGAGAAAGGTCCCACTCGAGTTTCTTGGAATAAAATACTCTGAAGCCAGCCAGAGGTGAGTCCTCTCTGAGTGTGGGGTGTTCAGGGGCTGCTGCAGGTAGCAGGCAAGGTTCCATCATTTTGTCCTGCCATATCCTCTGCACACTGATCTCTTGCCCACGCCATGAACCATTCACCTTCACTTCACAAGTTCCTCTGTGCCAGCCCTGTGGATTTCGGGGACACTTCAGAAAAACAAGCCTTCAGAACTCGTGAAATTCCAAATATCCTCTTAATAATCCAACTGCATTTTCCTCCCTCCCGGCAAGAGCCATCCATTTCTTTCTTAGCATGCCATTTTGCAAACCTTTGACAGGGCACCATCCTCATCAATGCCCCCACCATGGAACATGCCAGTCTGTCAGTTTTAATCTGTCTAAAAATCCTGCATCTGCCAGCAGAAACCTTTGGACTTCTTATATGTTGATACAAAGATGTCGCACATCGATTTTTTTTGTGTGTGTGTGGAGTTCTGATTTCGTGCAAGCTAAGCAAACAGTGACAGGTTGGTAGTTGGGGTAATGAGTGCTCCATCAGATTAATAGAGAGAGATCAATGGCATTGGCAGGTTCTGGAGGAGACGCAGGGGCTGGGATCTGGACAGCATGCACTGCCAGAACAAGACAGATGGTCAGAAGCTAACACTCTTACCTCTTTAACTTGATGGGCTCATTAGCAGATTTCTTTCCTTTGGGTCTCATTTGAGTTTCTTGATTTTAAATGGCACCCCATAGATTGCCCACTAGTCTGGAAAACTACTGACATAGGCTTCCCATGACCTGGCACAGAGAAGATTCTAATATCCAAGATTTATTTAGTAGCCCAGAAAGCTAGGACTTCTGCAGATGGGCACTGAGGATACTGCTTACCCAGTGCACCACAGAGAAATCATGCTTCCTTATTAAGAACCGTCTTCGCGCCAAACAACCCTGCAGGAAGGATCTCACTCTATATGAGACATAGGATCTTCACACAGTGCATATAGCATAGACTACACTGACGTCACCGTTGTATTTACTCTCATTGCTATGTAGGTGGGGGAACTGAGGATTGAGCATTTTGTCCAAAAGGAAAAAGTCAGAGATTGGAAAAGTCAAAATTTGTCTCTGGGTCTATACAGCTGTGAAGCCTTGTGGTCACCCACTGTGGTAACCCTTCAATTTATCACTGGTTTTGGTTATGAAGGGAGACGGCTAAGCCTGTGGCCAGTGTTTGGGGCACTAAATTACTTCCTACTCATGACTTCTCCCTTCTTGCAGACCTCAGGGATGCTCAGCTTTCTTTCCCCTGCATTTATTATTTATTTATTTATTTATTTATTTATTTATTTATTTATTTATTTATTTTTGAGACATGCTTCTATCCTCAGGGTTCTCTCTCCTTCCCTACCCTTGTTCCAATGAGTGTCATCCAAGAAAAAAAGGCAGATTGGAAAGAAATTTCCAGAGTAGTCAGGTGTCTTACAGTCAAGAGCCAACCAAGAGATCCCGACGTTCTCCTTTAAAGGTTGTTTATAGGGATTTCTTTTCTAGGTGGTGTCTTCAAGTTTTCTCTTGACATCGTTTGGCTCTTTCCACTGCAGCTTGAAAGAGCTGCTGAGCTTAGAAAGCTGCCTCTCAATCACTATAAAATATGCTCTACCCAAGCCCGAGTTATTTGGACATTTTCTCAATCCTTTATTATACTCGGCTTCTCAGACAGTGACCGCTCCCATCCATGACCTCAGAAGCCCATTCACACATTTCAAACTGCACTCCACAGACTGCTTCTTCACTCTAAGAGTCATCTCCTTGGGTCTGCTGCTTTCTCTGTATCCTGGTAACTTGCCAACAGAAGGTTCTCCAGCTGCCCTTGCCTGTTGGGGTTGGTCTGGTGTCGCTATGTATCCAAGTGCTAAATACTGTATCCTAACACCTGGTTGTCTTAAGACTAGTGGGAATTCTCGTGTACACCCGATTTTGTCCTCAAGTTATCCCTGATTGGTTAATAAAGATGCCTACAGCCCGGGTTGAGCAGAAGAAAAGGGGTGGAGCAAAGGTTTCCATCTTGGGAGCTTAGGTAGGGGTCAAGGGGGATAAAAGAGGAAGAAACTAGCTGTGAGGTAGGTAGATCGTGAACACACAGCCATAAGGGTCGGCCTGATGGAGCAGGAGTGGCCCAGTGAAAACATGGCAAGCGATATCTCAGGGATCACTAGTGGGAAGTAGACAAAATAGCACAGAGTGTTGATATCTACCCAGCCCTAGAGCTTTTAAGCTAAAGGTTTCTGTGTTTTTATCTGAGGACAAGACATTCTGAATCGTGATAGAAACCCCTAACAGATATTTAAAGGCAACAGGGGTGTGGCAACCCCCAGAATACTAATTGCCATAATACTTGACTAAGTACCACCCTTTCCCTCAGATATTGCGTGTGAGTGTCACCACTTCTGTCATTTTACTCAACTTTTTGGAAAGCAGTAGTATTCTTGTTTTGCCTGGCTTTGTGCTTCTCCTCTCTTACTTTTCTATCCCTGTCTCAACTGTCAGTCCCACTGTTGAGCCTTGTCTCTTATTTTTCAGATGTGCCATAACTCATCCTGAAAGGTGAACACAGCTCAGTATCATCGGAACACTGATTCACAAGTTTCCCCATCTATCTTAACCTCAAAAGAGTATCCAGTGAGAGATGCCCAGATAGAGTTAAGCTATGATCTTTAATAGATTGTGTCTTAACTTCCTATTTATAACCTTCCCGTCTTTCCAGATATCTATGTGAGCACATAAATTTCATCCCTTTGACCCGTGATTCATAAATCAATTCATTTATTCATTAACTTGTCCAATAAACATTTGCCAAGTGTGTATTCTCCATGGAGTTCTAGGCAAGGCAGTGACAGTACAAGAGCAAATGACCTACCTGGAGTCTGACACTGAAGGTTTTCCATCCATCATTATTACCCTCACACAAACTCTTCTCCCATGATCCCTGACATTGCTAAGAGCTGAAGTCTAATTTTCATCATTCACACTAATGAGATTTTTTTTACCTCTGTGCTTTTGGTTCTATTTGCCTGGAATAACTTCTTCCCATTTTTCTGCCCTCTCAAAAGTTCATATTTCCTACAGGTCACGTGTATTTCAAAAGTATTATCATAATTCCATTTCCAGTTTTTGCATCCCTGTAGGACATTGTGATCTAGCGGTCCCTTCTTCTGCTGTGATTATAGGAGATATGAAGACAGGAAAAAGTATTTTGGTAACAAGTTCATCTTAAGTCCTTTGGTGGGGTTCTTGTTGCAAGGACAAACTTCCTGAACAAGGACAAGATGAAAGCATTCTTTTATTTCCATCCATTGCTTAGCTCTTTGCAAAATATACAGGTTTTCCTGAGACTGTGATGCCTGTACTAGGATAGCTACCCATGCAGCTGGCTCTGTGAGCCCTGGCACCACTGGCCCTGCTTCTTTGCAGCCTCATAGTGCTTGCTGGCAGATTCAAGCCTGGAAATAGAAGAAACTAGCTTAGAATATGGAATACCAGTCACTGCAGCATGTAATGATTATTCTGATACCTGTGGGGCCACATGATAGAGCTATTCTAGAAGGTCTAGCTCAAATGGGTGTTCAATAAACCCAACACCCAGTGGGAAATACAGCCTAGTGTTTTAAGAAGGAGCACAGCAACCTAAACCAGAAAACCCCCCACACCCTTTCTTCAACATCTCCTAGGTGACTGATCATAAAAAGGTCCTCCACTTTTCAGACTGTGGCATCTATACAAAATTTGACTCATGGCTGGTATGCCATTGTCACTGGTTGGTGTCCTTAAGGTCATGGATCCATACTAGAATCAAAATGTTGAATGGGAACCTACTTTCACCAAGAAACCTTTTGGTGGCTTTTAAAGACTCTTTCAAATGGTGAATGACGAGACCTTACAAAATGACCCAACTCAAACTTTCTAGGACAGATCACAAAGTCACTGACTTATAACTGTATTATGTGATCCAGTGGAAGAGAAGGACGGTAGTTACTAGAATTCCTTACTGGTCTTCTACCCAAGAACAAGAGGAGGGCATTACCGGGAATAAATCCTGTCCCTACTCACTACACTACACTACACTCACTCTCAGAACTAGAGAACTAGTTCAGGCATAACTGTCTCAGACTTCACCACCCCAAATAGTAGCCTAAAAATTCAGCCCACAATTTTCTAGGCCATGTCATGGACAGAAGTATATGATCCACATGAACTTCCAGAGACATTGGTTTTGTGCACAAGGGTATCTGGCCTTGGAGCTATTATGTCAGCACCAATGTCTTTACCCTATGGGATGTCAGTCAACAACAAAGATTCGTGGAGTTAGACTTACATACACAGCTTTATTCACATGGTCTGTAGAGCAAGAAAAAATAAGAATACAGCAAACAATAATTTCCATTAGTGATCCGACAGCCTGGGGTTCTCATCCTGTTACAGTGGCCAACTCTCACTATGAACTTGAACAGTCAATGATTTTTTTTCTAGACCCCCACAAGCCTACTCATAAAACAGGCTGACTTTTACAGAATCAGACATTCAAGGATCCAAAGAAAGAACTGGGAAAGCTGACACCTATGTATGTTGGGTTGCTTCTTGTTTCATTTTTGTTTGACAGTATTTACTTTCGGTTGCATGCTTAAGGCCTGTTAGAGTGCATGTCACACAGTAAGCAGGTATACATGAAGTGGAAAAGAATGAATGGATCAGGGTGTTGGCAGTCATTCATTCTTTCAAGAGCAATCAATACACTTTTAAACGCTTGCAGAGTATCTGGATTTCTTTGTTATTTCCCTCTTTCTTTCTCAGTAATCATTTTACAAAGATCTCAACTTGAATCCCAATCCATGATTTATTCCACAGGCATAGTTGGCTGTGACAGGGGAATTCTGTGTGATTGGCTTGGGTATCAGTCACTCACAACCTCAAATTATGTAGTTGAGGCTCCTATCTGGGGAGATAAAAGGGGTCAACACACCTAGACAAGCCTCATACTAGGAAACTACATTTGCGATCATAGTATCTCCCAGCGAGGCAAGCACAGCACACTCCTACCATCATTTCTACCGAAGGGTTTAAGGTATGGATCCGTGTAGAAGAAAAGGAGTAGTTGGAAGTCAGAATCAGAGGTCTAGGTGGAGCTAATATCATCTAAGAGTCCCAAGTTGTGCCCACACTCACAGCTGACTGACTTTTCCTCTGGAAACCTGAAACAAGAAGTTTACGCATGGTAGAACAGAGGGAAAGTGACAGAGTGGATGAAAGAGATGTGTACAGGATGAGAGCCAATCCTCAAGTTTCCTAGTATAGACCTCCCTATGACCATAAGTAGGAGAAAAAACTTGAGCTCTACCTGTTGCGTTCCAAGTGGCAGGGCTCCTAGTTTTCCATGGGGCTCAGGCAATGGAAGGAGACACCCATTCTGATAGCTACAATTCCTTCTCTTGACATTGTTATCTGTGAGAATTATTGTTAAAGACTTGGCTGGTGGAATTTATTTGTGGTAGAAACACTAGAAGTGAGTGAAAAATTATAGGAATTGGGTTCTGTAAACACACTCTGTGGAGTTTTGTCTGGCCTCAGGCATCTTAATACTTTTTTGCTACTGGGTCATCATGAGGTGCAAAGCTTCCTCACATGCTCCTACCTCTTTATTTTGCCTTCCCTCATGCCCAGTGTGACAGAGCTGGCTTGCCATGAACTAAAACCTCTGAGAGTGTAAGTCAGAGAAAATCTTTCCCCTTATAACCCATTTTCCTAGGATATTGTCACAAAGTCAAGAAACTAACACAGAAAATTGATGCCTGAGAAGTGAGGTTATTGCTATGAACATTTCTCACTATGTGGCTCAGAAGCCTTTAAGAAGTGATTTGTGAGAGAAATTTAAAGAAGCAAACTAGAAAGGCACTAGAATGATGTTATCAGAGCCTTATCTTCAGTTCTGGTGTGAGTTTAACATATCAGAACAGTAATAGAAACACAGAAAATAGAGACTCAACTCAGTTTCTGAAGGGAATAGGACTCTACTGGGAATTGAAGTAGAGGCCATGTTCTCAGACTTGGTGGAAAGGTGAGTTAATTATGACAAACTAGTTAATATGGAAGAAGAAAGGTCAAGATAGTCCATCATTCAGTGTGGTCATGGCTGCTGCATTTAGCCAAGTTTACAATGAGAATTGGGAGCAGAGAGCAGAGAAGAGAGATTTGAAAATATTTTGGCCAGACAATAAACTCATTAATGTGTTTCTCAACTCTCATCGAAGAAACTTCTTCTTATCAGTAGATGGTAATAACACAAAAATATACAACTGGCCAAGGTGCAGAGAATAACACATTGAAAAATGCTCAGTCCTTAATTAAATATCTGTATCACACCTGCTTCTCTAAAGTCCCAAGAATCATAATGGAAGAGGAAGCATAAATGATTTCAAGAGCAAGAGGTAGTGTATGACTTAGAGGAATATCTTCGTTTTTCAGACACATCAGGGAAGTAGCACATACCCACAGATGGTATGACAGCATACATGAGACCTGTGCAGATTTAAGCCAGACAAAATGCCAGCATGGAAAGAGGAGGTAGGCATGAAGTCCCACCCATAGCTGAGGTTGATAAGTATAGTTGTTGGGAGAGGAAGAGTCAGTTATCTTTGAGGATATGGTCCCTAGTAGGCTGATTGTGCATCCAAGAGTATGTGGGCAGCAAAAAATTGGACTTGATGTGGGCTTTGTTATTCATGTTTTAAAGAGGACACAAAATTAGGTAGGTAAGAAAGGCAGGTAGATCTTAAAGGAGTTGAAAAAACAGGGTAGATGTGATCAAAACATACAAAATTTTCAAAGAATTATTATTTTAAAAATTTGTGAAAATGGAGAGTTGGGTTGTTCAAAAGATTAAGAATATTAAAAAGAAGTCAAATACTTTACATTAAGACAATAGGCAAATAATTTACATTAAGATGATAGGCAACATGGTATGAGTATCTTTGGAATCTGCCAGGCGATGCCCACTTGTGTATGATTCAAATTCATTTGTAAGTATTTGCATTAAGAAGAAGCCCTAAGAAGTATTTCTTCCATACAGGCATACAAGGAAGGTTATAGTGTATTAAAATATGATGACACTCAATCGACACTAGACACTATAGCTGTAGTTCAAGAAACTTTGTTATTGTTCAGGCAAGTGACAGATCTTAGCATTATTCACATAATGTTGGGTTTGGAGACATTCAGAATGCAAGAATTATGGTGTTGTGGAGGCATCCAATTAAACTTCAAGGAAAAGCCTGTCATAAGATGGCAGAAATATCTCCTAACTCTAGACAAAGAAATGAGGCTTCAAACACAAGAGGCACTTAGAACCCCAAAAATAGACTTGACAAAGAAAATATACAATGGAACAAATAACAGTCAAGATGGCAAAGTTGCAAAACAACAACAACAAAATAAAACTATTAAAACCTGCAGGGTAAATACTCAACTCACAAAGACAAAAACAACAGAAAACTTAAAAGCCAGGAAAGCACAGGATGACACATTTCAAACCCTAAAAGTAAGTAACTGCCAGTGGAGATTGCTATGTCCAAAGTCAAATTTACCTTTTAAAACACACAGAGAAAGAAAGATGTTTCAACACAAGTACAAGCAAAGAGACTCATGACCATTGAGCCGGCAAAGCAGAAGATACAGAAAAGCCAAACACTGAGGTAAAAGATAGCTTCAACATGAGAATATAGGTAAGAATACATTTCTTAAGAGGATTAGTTGAGCAAAGGAGAACTGAGAATGAATCAGTCATGTTCAGCTTGGCAACCCACCAAACCTCCATAAAGGACTAGGGTAGAAACAAAAGAATAAAAAATGAACCACCAGAAAAACAACCATCAAAGTTGAGAAATTAGTGAATCTCTCTTCATAATAACCCTAAATGTACATGGTCTTAATTATCCAATTTAAAGATGAAGAATAGCTGTTTGAATTAAAAAAAAAAGGGGGGGGGTCTAGCTTTTTGTTGTCTACGAGAAACACATCTCACTGGCAAAGATCCATGTGGACTGAGAGTGACAAGATGTAAGTAATTTACAAAGCAAATGGAGACTAAAAATACACCTGACATGGTAGACTTCCAACAAAAGCTAGTCAGATGCAGTAAATGCAACTATATGTGTTGTTAACAGAGCAGTTTTCTCTCAGTTGAAATATTCCCTTTAGGAGGTAAACAAAAATTCACATGGCTGAAAAAGATGAAACTTGAAGGGCCATGAGAAATCCTTTCCCAGCTTCATAGAAGAAATAAATCACTAGTGGAGGAGACTCTGACCAACTGAGATGCAGAAGGGAGATCTCCTGGACCTGTCCAGCTTTCAGGGAGCTTCAGAGTTTCCGTGTCCATGAGTCATCTCCCATGTTGGGGTGAGATTTTGGTAATAGAGCCAATTTAAGTCATACCTACTCCTGTAGATAACCTCTTTTTCATGTTCCTACTAGTAACCCTAATACAAACTCTGGTTCACCAAGCTGAACTGTGAAACAGTGGTTACTTTCATCTGCCGTGGGTTTCTGGGGTGAACATTTGTGTGTTCCATTTCCCCAGGAAAACTTTCTCATACAAGCGTTAGGAAAGGGACTGATACAACAGTATGCTATAACAATTGCAAACACATATGCACCAAAAGTCGGTACCTTCAATTTCATAAATAAAATTTACATTAAAATGAATAAGAACTAACAGCAGAGCTCCTCAAACTCAACAAGAAAATGGTTGACATCCAATATTGGTGAGAGTGCTCTGTTTCTGCTTGGGTTAGCTCTTTCCTAGATATTTCTCTATTTCTTCCCTTTGGACCTATAATTTTTATTCTGTGCCACTGTATATTGAATGCACATGGTTTACTCTCTATTTGACAGGGACTCACAACTAAGAGTTTGCCACGAATCTCAGAGAAGACCTTGGTCTTGAACTTTAGGATTGCATTGGAACTAAGTTTGGGGGGGAGGGGATTCTGGGAGATGGAACAGATGCATTTTGTACCATGAAATAACCATGTGCCTCTTTAGAGACTTTGTGTTGGGAGGGTCATGGATAGAATATGAAGTCTTTCCACAGTCAGATTGCTGAAGCCTTGGTACCTAGCTGGTTATTCTGTGAGATGATGGGCACTCTAAGAGGGCCTTCCAGGAGGAAGTAGGTCACAAAGATGTATACTTTGGGGGGTTGTATCTTGCCCCTTTTTGTCTTTCTTATTTTTGGTTGATAAGGGGTCAAAAGTACTCTTCCACACATTCCTATTGCCATGAGGTTTTTCATGTCACAGATGCAAATCAACAGTGACAGCCAATCATGGAATAAAACCCCTGAAACAATGAGCCAAAGAAATTCTTCCTTAAATAGGTTCTCTTGAGTGTTCACCACAGTGGCAAGAGACAGCCTAACACACTGCCCAAGTTCTGGGTGAGACTGTCAGAGCTGTGACCGAGTCATAGGTGGAGTGCCTGTCCTTCCTTTAATCTGCCTAGGTTACCAGATGGCAGTGGCAGACAGTGCCTGCTGCTACAGTCAACAGTGGGTACACAGCAGGGCAGCTTTTATCTAAGTAAAGTAAACTTAAGAGATGAGTGACTAGAAAACCTCAGCATGTCGAGATGAAATCAATTCCTTGCAAGTTTGCAGAGAGATTGCATCTTGATGTTCATCTGTAGAGTTAGTTGATCAAAATTCTCTACCTGCCTGCCTAGCTCAGGCAAAGTAATGAAGACCTCTGTCTCTCTGTCTCTCAATCTAGCCTCTCTGTCTCTGTCTCTGTCTCTCTTTTCTGCACACACATGTGCATGCACAAGTGTGAGTGTATGTGGGTGTGTGCATGTGGAAGTCAGAAGGCAACACTGGGTGTCAGTCCTAAGCAAGGTCCCTTTGGAACTCTGTTGCTTATTGCTACATGTGCTGGGCTAACTAGCCACAAGCTTCAGGGGATTCTTCTGTCTCTTCCCCACATCTCACCTTGAGCATCCTATAATTACAGACATAGACCACCATGTCCAGCTTTTTGTGGATTCTGGGGATTATAATTCAAGCCCTGTCACTATGAAGAGAAACACTGAGCCATTCCTGTAATTCTGGAGACATCTACTAAATGGCAGTGTAGAAAAACTTCCTGGAAGTAGCCCTTCTGTGCATTTCAGTTTAGTGTGCTCTAATGGCAACAGTTACAGTTGTCAGTGCCCCTCCATGCATTTTTATAAAATGCCCTGTGAAAGAGAACAGCCCTCCAAACCAGGTCCAGGGTGAACACCAGCCAACATTCTAATATGTAGCTGGATCACTCCCGTTCAGGATCTTTATTTTATCAACCTTGCCATAAGCACCTTGAAATCGGGAGGCAAGTGTTATTGCCTCCACTTGTAGGAATTCACAGTGCAATGCCGGTCTTGATGAGGGACGGTGGAGGGGGCTCGCCAATATTCCTCTGCCACCAAAATTAGTTTATTATTTATGTTTGCTTTGGGCAATTACCAATGAACCAAGATAAATAAAAATAATTGGTTTTCAGCTGGCTAAATGGATTTGTTAATTATTCACCAGGAAATTAATCAGCCCCATTTATTTAAGGGGAGGTCATGGAAGAATCTCTCTATACCCATCATTTAAAAATATTGTTGTAAACAAGAGACAAAGTCAAGCAAAAGCCAGGAATATAGGACTAAACGGAGGATGAGTTGCTATGTAAACAAAGGTAAGGATCTGGCACTAAGCCAGGAAAATAGACAGGTTATGCCCTCAAGAAGCTTTGAATCAAGAGCAAGAATCCAGACATTCGTGGCAATCAGGAAATAACATGGTCACTACAGGTATAAAACAAAGGACGTGGAAGGAAACAGCCTTGTAGGGTGGAAGAACACAATTTGAAAAGGTTTTCAAATTGGTGTATACTGACTTGTCCATAGGTACACATGCATTTGTTAAATCAGAGGCATGTGTGACCAAAAATTTTAAGTGTTATATTACCCAGTCTCTTCGAGATGAACATAATCTTGGTATGCATTCCATCAGAGTCAAATTTGAACAAAGAGAAGGATTTCAAGTGGCATAAGATCACTTGATATAACAGTCTTTAACTTGTTGGTAGTATGTATGAGCTAGTGCAGGAATTCTTTGCACACAAAGAGCTCTGTGTAAAAGAAAGGTTTGATGCATCCGTTTAACTGCAGGTTGCAAAAATAGCTGGGAAATTTGGAGCTAAACCTAACTGAACCTGGATAAAAACACACCCAGTATGTCCAGTGGTGGGTGATTTTTGTCTAGTGGGAGATGTTCACTTTCTTTGAAAAGTCCCAAGTAGGACAGAGAATATTTTAGAGAGATCCTGATGCCAGAATTGAATAATCCAATGATCTTTTCTGACCTTAACAACTGGGATATGGTGGGGGAAAGTTACTTATTAAAATACATTTTAATTTTGATTTGTGTCGTTTTGCATATGTATATGCATGAGCATGGCTCTTCAGAATTGCCTGTGTTTAAAAGTGTTTATACGTTTGAAATAGTCCCTTAAAATGTATCTTGAGCTTTAATGTTTAATCTAAGAGTATTTGCTTGCTGGCTTCCCAATGATGCAGAGGAGAGAGATGGTTTGTGAAATCCAACTGCATTTCATAATAGAAGCCTGACCTTCAGAAATGAGGTTAAACTCATTGGATCTTGTTATCGTTATTTCAGAAGTAAAGAAATGGCACACCGACAAAGGAGCATCGTGAAGATAAAATGGCTTGCTGCTGTCCTGATGCCTGGTACATATTAGGTCTTAATACACAGAAACTATTATCATCATTATTAATAATATTGCCTTGGTCTGCCCCTTCCTTGCTTTGACACCTTGCCATCTTTCCCCCCCAGTATTTGCTTCCTCTCACATCCCCAAGTTTATGGTAGCTGCAGGAGTGTCAGGTTTTTTTCATTCTTATTTCTTCTCTGATGCTTTCCATGGTGATTGAGAAAGAAGACTGGCCAGGGTGTACAGGGGACAAAATGTAAACAGAATGGAAAAGGGAGAAAATACAGTAAGACTGTGAGCAAGAAACAGAATGATCTAGCTTTTTCCCTCCTCCAGGACTTCACGGCCACATCCCCCCAGAGAGGAATAAACTCAGGGGGAAATATCCACAAGGAGAAATTACTCTCCAAAGATCAGATGTGGAGACCATGGATCAAAGCAATATCTAGCGTGGAAAGAGCCAGAAAGAAGTGAGAAACAAGAGAGAAACTGCCAGGCTCAGAGAAAGTACAATGAAGAAGATAGATGATCTTTTTTTTTTTTTTAAATGATAACAAACGAGTCTCTGATAAGTTTAATTTTCTAGGCCGGGGTGAACTTTGCCTAAGCTCTAACTAAATGGAAATATAAATATCTGAGAAAGATGCCAGTGGATAGGAACTGACATAATGGACTATATTGACTCTCAGAGAGATAGGAGGGACCTTCTTAAAAGCATAATATTTTACATGATCATTTATCAGGCTTCCTCTGGGTGAGTAGTATCCTTGGGGGTTGGGGGTAAGTAGATTGGCTAATCTTAGTGTCTTGTTTAAAGTGCGCCCTGCATTGGGCTAGAAACCAGTTAACTGTAGTAGGCAGATGGTCGGAGGAAAGAGCTCCTGTCTCCTGATGGCACTCATAGCTGACCACCCAGCTGAAGATCCAACACCCGCTTTTCTCCACCTACTATGTGCCTTAACCCATCACCAGTCTCTCATTTGAAGGAACAGGCCTTTTTATCTTCTGGGTCTCAGAGTAGAACTAATTTATGTGCTCTATGGGTGTTTATCCAATGGAAATGCACCTGCTAAAAAAATCATTCATCCTTGCCCAGCGGCAGGTCCATTCACACACCCTCCAGTTCATGAACTTACACCTTCTGCCTGTATTTAGGGATGGGAGTGTTTTAGTTTGCTTCCTGTTGCTGGAATAACAGAAGCAACTTGGGGAGAAAGAGATTTAGTTTAAGACTTTAGAGTCCTTCCATCATAGAGGTAAGTCAGGCAGGAGCCCAAGACAAGGGCAAAACCAGGAGCTATAGAGGAAAGGCACTTACTGGCTTTCTCTCTGGTTGGCTCAACTTTCTTGCTTTCTCCGGTTTGCTCAGCTTTCTTATTCAGTGCTGGTCCACTTGCATCGGAATGGTACTGCCCAGTGGCCTGGGCTCTCTCAAATCCATCAACAACCAAGAAAATACCCCACAAATGTGCCCAGGAGCCAGGGTGATGGAGAAAATGTGTCAGTTGGAGTTTCCTCTTCCCAAATGATTTTAGTCTGTGTCAAGTTGACAATAAAAACCAACCATTATAGGGAGGTTCCCTGAATGTTCCAGCCCTTCCTACCCAGCACGGTATTTGAATCAGTTCTTCAGTGCAATTGGAGCCAGTCAAAAGCCCCAGATGTATTTTTTTAAACAGTCATTATTTCTTCTTTTGAGAACTGTCTGTTCACTTCATTAACTTGTTCATTAACAGGTGTGTGTGTGTGTGTGTGTGTGTGTGTGTGTGTGTGTGTGTGTGTGTGTTTAATTTTTACACTTTTCAGGAAAATACAAATTAAAACTACTTTAAGATTTCATACTTAACCCAATCAGAATGGTGGAAATCAAGAAAATACATAACAAATGCTCATAAGGATGTGAGCCAAGAGGAACCCTGGTTCATTGGTGATGGGAGAATAAGGAAGTGCAACTATTCCAGAAATCAGTATAGAGTTTTCTCCAAAATCTGACCCAGCTATTCTACCCTGAGCATATACCTCAAGACTCTGTATCTTGCACAGAGACACATATGCACTCACTCATTCATTGCTTTACCACTTAAAATAGCAAGAAAACAGAACCAGCCTGAATGTTCATCTTCAAATGAACTGATAAGAAAGTCTAGTATATACACATAATTGAATTTTACCTAGCTGTTAAAAATGAATCCTCCGGGAGCAAGATGGATCTAGAAAATATTAGATTAACACTGACACAGACTCAGAAAGACAAAAATCTCTCACTCAGGTAGTTATCCATCTGTGCAGTTGGATGTCTTAGGAGTCCCAAGCTGGTGCAAAGGTCTGGAGGAATCCTGGAGAGCCATTGGTTGTCTTAGTTAGGGTTTTACTGCTGTGAAGAGACACCATTTATAAGAAGAACATTTAACTGGGACTGGCTTACAAGTTCAGAGGTTCAATCCATTATCATCAAGATAGAAGCATGGCAGCATCCAGGCAAGCATGGTGTAGGAGGAGCTGAGAGTTCTAGTCTTCATCTGAATGCTTCTAGAAGACTGGCTTCCAGGGAGCTAGGATGACTGTCTTAAAGCCTATGCCCACAATAACTCACTTCCTCCACCAAGGCCAAACCTACTCCACTAAGGCCACACCTCCAAATAGTGCCACTCCCTGGGCCAAATGTATTCAAACCACCACATTAGTCTTCAGTCCATGCTGGAAGACAGAAGAACCTGGCTCTAGTATCAGCAAAGAGATTTGTAGTAAGGCATTAGGACCGATGAACTCACCTGTCAACATGAGCGCCAAATGTGGGAATAAAAAAAGAAAGCAAAAGGTTTCCTTTCTTCCATGTCTTTATATCGGATCAAAACAAGCTCCCACAGATGAACCTGACAAACCCCAATCCATCACTGATGCTCTCCTCCAAAATGAATCCAGTTTGTATCAAGTTGACAATTAGAACTAACCATCAAAGTTAGTTTCACTTGAGTCCATCTCAGCAGAGTTATAAAGTGTCCAAACACTCAGCCCTTAAAGAATTGCCCTAAAGACTTGCTGAAATGTGGGGACCTTCTCAGCATGCCCACTCTCAACCTTTTTCATACCTTACACCCCACATGATATGAGCACCCTCTCAGTCTCTATGCCATCTGCTTGTCCTGCTTCCTCAGTGAGATAATTTCTTGTGTCAGAATTTCCATACCACAAAAATTCTCTCTTATGTTTGCCATTCTTTTGTGTCACTTTGTTTCTTCAGGCAAGTAAAACATAGAGCAGAAACGGAAGATGACACAACCTCGAACCTATGAAGACCCAGAGGCATATAAAAACCTGCCTTTGTTTGGAAACAATGATGACCGATTTTCTATCATCTTGATTAGGGTACAAATTTATGTTTAAATGTGTCTGTAAGTGTGTTTCTGGATGAGATTATCTCCAACTCTGTAAGCTGAGCAAAGAAGACCACCCTCAATGAAGTCAGGCATTCTCCAGTCCACTCAGATAGTAGCTTCCTAAAGATAACAATTCCATATGTTCCATCTGAACCCAAGAGTGACATTACACACATGTAAGACTTAGAGTTCTCTTTTACTATTATATAATTGTAATTTTCAGTAAACCGACGTGTGTTTGTTTATTACGAATACAGCTTCAATATACAAAGTCCCACGGGCTGATTTAAAGCCTCACTTCCGATCCAGATGAACTACCACCCACAAAAATGTCCCAGCTACAAAACCTACCAACTCAAGCTTCGCTTCCTCCTAAACTACAAGTCTAGTGCCAACCTTGAGAACAGAAGCCCCCTCTCACTTTCTTTTTTTCATGGTACTTCACTCACTTTCTTTTTTCATGGTACTTCAACCCCTCCATTAGAAAGATGTCAGTTTCCTTGTTGTTTCCTGTACTCAGTTTACATCTCTTCCTCCAGTTTTAAAGGCACTCTTGGCCACCTTTCAAGCTCACTTTAAAATGTACCTAGACTTTAAAGCTAAATATATTTCTTTGCAGGGTTTTCTCCAGCAACTTATTCTCAAATTGATCACCTGGCAACTGAGTCAATTACATAGGTTGACCATTTGATTTTCATTTTTAGGTGTTTGGCTTTCTCTTCTCTAATAGACTGCAAATGCTTCTGGGTTTTAATATCAGGCAGACACATTGGCCTCAGATAGTGGTTTTGTGGTTTTGAGAAAGTTGCTTGTCTTTGCCTTAGTTTCTCCCGTATAAAATTGCAATAATGTAGAACCTCATGGAAATGCAGGAAGGCCTGCGTAAAATAATTGTTCTTTTAAAACTTAATTTTCTTTAGTGTAGGTAGGAAAGTTTGTGTGCCACGGCATGTGTGTGAAGGTCAGAGGAAAATTTTACACAGTTAATTCTGCCCTTCCACAGTGGGTTCCATGGACCAACTCAAGCCATTAGCCTTGGCAGAAACTATGTTTACCTGCTCAGCCATCTTTCCAGCCAAAATCATTGTTCCTTAAGTATTAGATACTACTCATGCTAACCTGTGCGTGTGATACAGGAGTGGCTGGTTCACTATCCTAACAGGATCTCACAGTGCATAGCTAAGCCTCCAGCCTTCCTGACATGTTTTCCCCAGCATCTAATGTGATCTGTGAACTTTCTATTAACTTCTCAAACCTTGTAGTAGAAGAAATATTTTCATATGCATGCTATATGCATAGGCATACACACATGTACACACCGTGTGTGTGTGTGTGTGTGTGTGTGTGTGTGTACACATACATCCACCTGCTTTCTAAAATCCACAAGCCTCCTAGGAGATATGATTTAATGAATAGATGCCTTTGTAGAAAGGCACTATTCCCTCACTATGGTGCATTTATTTGTTAGTAGGGTATCACTGTGCTGAGACAAAGCTGTATATCACTTCAGTAGCAAGGAGCCATCTGTGGTACCATTACTGACTAAGTTTTATCCATCTGAAATTCACACATGGAAGTCCCAATCCTAGTGAGCCATTTGGGAGATAGGACCTTGCAGGAGATGGCTAAGGATAAATTAGGTCATAGTGCAGAACCCACTATTGTCTATAGCTTTATACAAAGCAGACCCCAGGGATGTGCACTCACAGATAAAAGACCACGTGAGCACACAGCAAGAAGCCTGATCTCTCGAAACCAAGGAGGAAGAAACTCACCATATCAGTGCCTTGACCTTGGACTTCCTACTTCCAGGATTATGAGAAAATTAATTTCCATTGTTAAAGTCACGCAGTCTGAAATTCCATCCAATCACAAGTCTATTAACAAAGGTGCCCTCAATTAGACTAATGAGTTAAGAGACTCCATCAAGCACATAGAAAGTCAGGCCACTGTAGAGGGTAGGAAGGAAACTGGCATCAGACAAAACATGGAGAGCCCTGGGCAGCTCCTGCTTGGATGGGGCACCGTAGGGTCTGTGAACCTCCACTCTTTACAGCTAACTGGTGTTGTGGTATCAGTGAAAGGAAAGAGCAGTGAAAGGAAAGGAAGGATGGCCTGCTTCCCATCCTCCCCCCTCACTCCCCCCCCTTGTCAGTTTCCAGGAATTGGTTCTGATCTGATGCATGGGCCGCACTTAAGCAGTGTAGCCAAAGTAATTAACTCCTGTGACCAGAAGTGCTGTGTCAGAACATTCATTCACTGGGCTGTCTCAGCTCGCTTGGAGCCAGCCTTGTCTCTGCATCTCTTGACATTTTTAAAGACTGTGTAGCCAGCAATCTTTCAGAGGATGGTGGAGGTCAGGGCTCGAAGAAGCCAAGACTCACAAAAGACAAGGCTTGGAGAGCATCTTCAAGATTCTTCCTATTGTACCTTTGCTTTTCTAAGAACGGACCCTCAGACGAATGTCGCCCACTGAGGAGGATCCTGGTGTGCAGTCTAAAGACCTGAATGCAAATTCCTTCTATGCAAAGGATTTCCAGTTGATCTCTTTCTAACTGAAACATGCAAGTTACCAGCCTTGAGAGTTTGGTTTTCACTTTAAGACAGCGTGAAGGTTTTAGGTGGTAAGACACACAGAGAACACCAGACCTGTTTTGATGTATGTTTGAGTATTCACATGCCTGGAGAGACTTGCTGCTTTGGTCACCCAGCCCCGTTTTAGTGTCTTTGTCTATACATAATGGGGATAAAGTTAATAATCCATAAAGTAGCTGTTAATTTTAGAACCTCAGTATGCTATTTTTAAAAAATTTCTGAAGGCAACTTCCCTTCTCTTTTTCTGTGTGTGTGTGTGTGTGTGTGTATCTGTTTGTCTGTCTCTGTCTGACTGCCTCTCTCTCTCTCTCTCTCTCTCTCTCTCTCTCTCTCTCTCTCTCCCCCCCATGTGTGTGTGTCTGTCTGTCTGCCTGCCTGTCGGTCTGTCTGTCTGCCTGCCTACCTGCTTGTCTCCTCTCTCTCCCTTTCTCTCTGTCTCTCGCTCTCTCTCTCTCTGTCTCTCTCTCTCTCTCTGTGTGTATGTGTTTGACATATGAAGGAAATAATTAGGCAGTGCAAGTGTCCTCTAAAATCCCTTTATCTTTTCTGCTTTAATTTGTCTGACTATAGGCATCACACATGGTCACAGTGCTTCTACTCACACACTAAATAATGCTAACCAGAAAAATGGGTAATGTTAGGTCAACAGGAGAAAGATACATATGGAATGGAGAAAATCCCGCTGAGGGAGGCTGTGTGGAAGGGTGGAGGAGGGAGGCTCTCAACTGCATATGCCAAGAGAAGGAGAGGAAAAGTGGCCCATGTGACCCTCTGGCTACTCTGAAATGCCAAGGCTCAGCACGGTCTTCCAGAGCCACACAACGGTTGCATTCACTGCTCTGGAGCCTTCCACTGACCCACATGCTTTGGCGCTAAGATGCCATGTGTGTGCCAATCCTCCAAATGCAGTCAACTTGAACCAGAATCTGCCGGAGATTAAATAAAAATGCACCAGGTAAAAACCCAGATATGAGAAACTTCCAACCATAGGAGGAGTTGAAAAACTACATTTAAAAAGGAGAAAAGGGAAGGGAGGAGGGAATGGGGGGGGGGAACCCGTCTAAAACAAGGCAGCCATTGAAATTTACCGAGTAGCCCCTTTAATTAAGGACAGTCTCCTTCAGTTACATTCATTTCTCCTCCCCTTTTCAGGGCAGTCCGAGTGAATAATAGGTTTGTTTCTGGCTGTCAAGATGCCAAGTTGAAGGCAGGTTTTGGTTAATAAAACTGCCCTGGACCATCAGAAAGAAATCCTGTCTGCTTCAAGAGACAGAAAAAAAAAGCTAATTTGGCCTTGATCTTCAAGAAAGAGACCTTCTGTTAACCTGTAGCATCCCTTTGTAGCACATTCGAGACAAGCGAGAAGCAGGATTCAGTGACATTTGGACCGACTCTTCTGTTTCTGAGGACCCTCTTACCTGATTACAGGCAGTTCGAACTTGGCCTCTGACCGCTGTCCAGCGTAGTCTGCACACTGTTGCCAACCAGTCTACAAACTACATTCGTTAATCTCCTCCCCCCGCTCAGGTACCAGTAATGGCTTCATATTACACATCTACAACATGAAAGACCTCACTATTGATTGTGATATGATTTGAGGTGGTTGCTTTTCTCCCTCCTATTTCCCCACCTGTCGATAACCCTAGCAACTAAACCCCAATCAAATGCACCTCTTCAATATCTCTCCAAGACGAAGGCCCTCATAATCCGCCTCTGTCTATGCTGGTTTCTACTTCCCTTGTCCAAATCCTTGCTCATGTCTCAACTTCTGGCAGGAATCCAGGCATCCAGATGACACATACTAAGTATATGTTGAACAAAGAAAGAACAAAAAGAGAATGGGCCAAAGTTTGAAAACTCTCATGGCTCCCACTGGCCTACCTGTACTTATTCCCATCACACTTCAATGCAGACTGTGAGGTGAACCAGTAGTCCCTTCTCTCATACCTCTGATGGCCATCAAGACAATGAGGACCAGCGGGATTGCCATGCATTTTCTCACCAGGCCTAGGACTAACCCCTCAAACCAGTCTTCCAGTGTTGCCTATGATGAAGGAGATTGCTAAGTAGACCATCTGGATTCTAGAACAAACTCAGTACCACCCACATTGACTGAATGAAGTGGTTCTCCCTTTTCTTCTCCTGAATAATGATGTGGTCCCTGCCAGCTGTCCCTTTGCTGTCTCTGTAGTTTGGTGCTACGTTCAGGGGACAGGAAGGCACCCGATTATCTTGGTTCATCACTCGGATGCAGCATTCTAAACTGAGACCTGAGGCAAGCCACTTACCTTCCCCGTGTGCTCGGATTCTTCGTCACAGACTCAGTGTGGATAGTAAACAAATTACGCTGTTATTCTGCCATCTACACATAATGCCTAATTGTCACATGTTCCCATGCCTTGACCACACTGGTCTTCTAAAATCCGACACACCATCTTCTGAACCTGCATTCTTTTCCTCGCTCATTCTTTCCCTAAGTGTCTCTTTGTCAAGGAGAACGTTCCTCACCTACGTGTCATTTAGGCTCCCATAACTCCCTGTCTTTCAATGTGGCCGGTGTTTAAGGATCATTTCTTGTTCCGTGATCATTTTCCAGGTTACACCCTATAACTAAAGGCAAGAAGAAACTGTACTGGGGTTTCGTTCATCCTTGGGGATGGTCCTAGTTTGAGTTCTAATCGTGTGATGAGCACCATGATCAAAAGGAACCCTAGGAGAAAAGAGTTTATTTCCGTTATGGTTCCACTCATGGTCTATCACTGAGGGAAGCCAAGGTAGGAACTCAGACAGGGAAGGAATCTGGAGGCAGGAAATGAGGCAGAGGGCTTGGAGGAAAGCTGGCTATTCCTCATGTTTGCCTATGCTGCTGAATTCTTCTTCCCAGGAACACCTGCCTGTGGGTGGGCGGGGAACCTTCCACATCAATCAGGAATCAGGAAAACGGCCCACAGAGTTGCCTGCTGGCCAGTCTCATTTTCTCAAGTGAGGTTTCCCCTTTACCAGATGACTCTAGCTTGTGTCACGCTAACAAAATAAACAAAAACAACTAAGGAGCCCAGATACCCAACACCTCCCACAGAGATTACAAATAAATATTTATTGGGTAGCTAAACTAAGGAAGTGTCAAGAGGTAATTGAAGAAGTTTTGCGGGAATGACAATCCTAGACTTTAAGATAAAGTCCCATCTGGGGAAAAAAACAAAACAAACAAACAAACAACAACAACAAAAACAAAAACAAAAAACAACTGTAAGGTGCAAGATAAGATTAGGCTAGCTCCCTGGAGTCCAAGCAGCCAAGGGATAACCAGGCTAGTCAGGGAGGTGGGAGAAGATGAGGTCCAGGTGAGGAGACTAGATGCAGTAGTCTCCTGCATTGACTTTGCAAAACAAAGATGCTGGAAGCTAGGGGTGGGGTGGGGCTGGATGACAAGTATTTTGCCACCTGCAATCAATCACCATGGCTTTCCTCTCTAAAGGCATTTGGGGGTGCAACACCGCTCAGTAATTTTAATAAAGCCCTTCTCAGATCTACACCTGAAGGACAATGCTTTTTAAGTTTTACTTCTTTTATTTTTTTTAGGTGGTGGGGGGGGGGAACAGATGAGTATGTACACTGTAAGTGCCAAAAAACAAAACAAAACCAGTGTAGGTAAAAATGCAGTCTCTGCCCGCAATCGGCCCCTTCCCCGTATCTAGAGTAGAAACCAGCTAGGCATTAAACATTTCAACAGTGACGTTGCTTAGCACGGCAGTCACCCACAGAAGTTTCTAAAACAACTCGCGTGTTCTCAAGACCCGAATTGACCAGAGCAAGTTGGAACCTCGGAGTGTGGCAGACAGCTGGAACAAGCTTGCTTTGAAGTAGTTTAAACGCTGTTGATTGGAGCAAGTCCGGGAGCAGGTACATTCTCAAGTGACAGTGTCCGTTCTGGAAGAGGGAAAAGTTGGAGTGTAAACTTGGGACCATCGGGAAATAGGTGCCTTTCTCTAGAATCACAGCCTCAAAATCATCCATCCAGGCTCTTCTTCTGATGGAACAGAAGGGACGAATGCCTGCATTCGAATGCCTCAGTGTTGGCTCCGGAGACTCTGGCAGGGGGACCAAGTGTAGAGGAGCAGAAAGCAGCAGAGAGGAGGAGTATGCGGAGTAGGGAACAGAGGTCACACGGCAGCCTTAAAGAGATACACGGGGAGGTGAAGGGATCCATTCACTGCACACAGTGGGGAAGAGGGACAAAAGATGTTCAAGTTCACTCGCCGCGACACCTTTGTGAAGAACCAACACCTTTCATCTTGAAAGGAGTTCATAATTCTTTTGATAGCTTTCAGAGGAGAATGGGTAAAAAGTTAATCTCCCTTTGGTTCTCTTATCAGGAGTAAACAAGGTTCAACTATGCAAGCTTTCTGTTAGCCAGCCCCCACACACACACCCCCACCCACCCCGCCTTGCGGGACCCAGAGAGAGGGCAGCAGCTCCTTCACGGAGATATTCAATGAACACAAGGAGAGACTGGATGGGGGTCGGGGAACACCTGCTCCCTGTTTCTCCCAACCGGCGAAGCTGACTCCCTGCTAGCACCCCCACCAGCCTCAGCTCCAGAAACCTTTATATGCAGGCGCTGTGCCCCCCCCCCAGGACAGCTCCCCCAAGGACAGCCCTCCCCCACCTCCCCAGGACAGCATTGAGTATCTACTTCCAGGGAACTAAGTTGGCTGGGAAGAGATGAATGGGAAGAAATGAATGGGAAGATGATGAATGGGAAGACAATGAATGGGCCTGGTCAGGTCAATGGCTTTTTTTACTATGCTCGCCCAGCTTCCCTGTAGGTCCCCTTGGCTTACAGTAGGACCTTTCTAGACCTCAGCATTCCAGTCTGCGCAATGTGGTAATAATTCCATCTTTGCCTCATACACTGGTTCCATATCAAAGTGCTGGTACTTCTGCTATCATGCATCAACATCTGCGTGGGGGAGGGGTGGGAATCTAAGCCTCTAGATGGACAGAAAGCATCTAGGACAGTCTACGTTGTACAGTGGCAGGCTAGCAATCAAGATATTCCACTCAATGTTTGTTGTTTAAAAAAAATTCAAATGTTTTAGTCAAATAAGTAACATGCATGAAAACATTTTTCAATAAAAGGGTTTTTTTTTTAATGCTTAAAATTGTATACTGTATTTATTACGTATTGCAGCATCCCCCTGCCTCCTTTTCTTTCAAGACAGATGTGTGTGTGTGTGTGTGTGTGTGTGTGTGTGTGTGTGTAGCCCTGGCTCTGGCTGTTCTGGAGTTCACTCTGTAGACCAGGATGGCCTGGAACTCAGAGATCTGCCTGCCTCTGCAGTCCAAGTGCTGGAATTAAAGTGTGGGCTGCCACCACCACCCAGATACTTCAATATAACTTTTATGCTTAAAAAAAAAAGTCTTAGCAGTAATTGAAAAACTTTTCCACAAATTATCAGTGGAGGGGCTATACTAGGAATTGAACCCAGAACTTCACACAGGATAGACCAGCACTCTGGACTGAGCTACACCCTCACCCCCTCCATTAGTTCTTTATGTACTATTTTATATGTGTGTCTTTCTTTGGCTAGACTATTGCCTTATAATTTATCAGGATTCTCTTCCATTTTGATCAATAATCTTTTCCAAGGCAGCACAGTCAGGGCTTTTCTATTGCCCCAGATGGTGAAATGCCCTTCCACTTCAACCAGGGGTGTTTGTCAAGAGTGATATCAGAACATATGAAGTCTCCTTTAGAGACCTTTTGTGAACACCAATTTAGAACAATAGTAGCCTGCGCCATAAGAGTCTGGAGACCTAAGAGGTGCAGAAGGGTTAAAAAACGTTGTCTGAAAGTGAATAACTAATTGGTGTCAGAATTTAAGTTTAAGATTTCACTTCTCAGAGCTGACTAGGATTGATTTTTTTTCCAACACCGTATACTTCTATTCAATAAGTCAGCGAATATTGAGGAATGCCTATAAAGGCAGAGCACATCCTACTGGATAAAATGAAGGAAAGAAAATAAGGAAGATTCACTTCCCATC
Source organism: Arvicanthis niloticus (assembly GCF_011762505.2). Lineage (NCBI taxonomy): Eukaryota > Metazoa > Chordata > Mammalia > Rodentia > Muridae > Arvicanthis > Arvicanthis niloticus. Next base: position 10,126,505 of record NC_133434.1, read on the forward strand.
ATCCTCTAGGGGTCCAGACCTTCAGAGAAACACAACACTTAAGAGAGAACAGAAAAGCTTCAGAATCCCTGATTAACCAGCAAACAGTTGAAAGAGACCAAACAAGGAAGTAATGATGACAGAAGATTTAGCATCTTAATAATGAGGGAGGGTCTTAGAGCTGAGCCTTGAAGGACAAATAGAATTTGGACAGGAGATCTTTGAGAGGATGTTGTAGAAGGTCAGGGCATAATTGGAAAGTCTGACAGGTTTCTGAGTCACCTGATGATTTCTGTAGGTTTTCTAGAAATGTTTCCTGCATCTCTAGTGACTCGGTGTCGTTCCTCACCCTGCACTGGACTTGAACACTCATCCTGTGATCAAAGATGCCTTGACCATGGGTTTGCTGGTTGATCCAAACTCTTGGTTGTATGCGTTCATATCTTACCCTCTATCTCCATTGTAGAACATAATTAACATCTCTGACTCAGTCTCCACAGATGAAAACAGCATCTATGCCACCAGTTTATTCAGAGAGTTGTCAGTTACTACAGATAAAACTCTGTTAATACAGGACAATGTCTGGGACATGGTGTTTGTTAAAACAATGCCAACTATAAAGCTGAGCACTTGCTTTTAATCAAAGATTCTCTGAAAAGCCAAGGAGTTGGAGAGGAAAGTTGCTCTTCTGTTACCTTGGTACTCATTTCTGAAGTGAATTCATGGAAAGAGAAATGTCTGTGGTAGAGCACCCTGGGTCATCTTCTCGACGTCCTTAGTCATATCTGCTCTTGCAGATCACACTCATATAGAGTAACCCCAGGGCTCCTCCTCATCCTGAGGTGATGGGTTTGGCTCTTCCCAAACTTCAGTCTATTCTGGTGATGCTCTGAAGCCTCAAAAAGCTTAACTCTCCACAGCTCAGAATAGAACTTGCCCTTACTGTGGACTCCCCTTTGCTAATGGTTTTGTGTATTCCAGATTGCATTACTACCAGGAATCGATCGCTCAGCTCTATAAACACAGTCTATTTTGGTCAGCTTTCCCCAACTCTTAAATATATTTATTTCCCAGAATATGTCAACCCTTAGACAAAATAAAGTCTGATTACAGAAATGGAATCGTATGGTGTCCCATTGTCGGGAAAGCTGGAAGACTTCCTAGAGAAATATTTTTGTCCGTCAGAGCAAAGAGAATTCATTTCTTTCCCATGTTAGGAGCCCAAAGTATAAGAGACAGCTAAGACTTGAGAAGTGCACTGAAACCATTCATGAGTCTTCCAGAGCTCCACAGCTCATCTTTTGGAACTGATTTGCATGACCAGGAGCCATTGATGGCAATAAAGCATTTGATATGTAGCTGGAGTGATACAGAAACTGAACTTCTCATTTTAATTTCTTTTAATTTGGGATTTAAGATGTTCATGAGGCAAGTGTTCTACCCCTGGGTTTGATCTTCAGCTATATAAGTATGTATTTCAGGAGCAGAATTGCATATAAAAATTTTAATGTAAGTTATTTTATTTTGACTACTGTACTACAAGCCTGAGACTTTTAAAGTTTGGGGATATTTGGAAATATAAACTCAGTATGAGAAGATATATAATCTACTCTTAATATTTGATATTATAGTTTTATTATATCTAGTTAAATAAATAACACTAAAATTACATGCACTGATATTTTTTTAATTTAATTTGACTCAAACAAATATACTTAGATGTTTTACTTTGTGTTTTTATTGGACAGCGATAATAAGAGCAATCTCAGATATAATCTCCTTCTTTACCACAACTCTATTCATTGGTTATAATCTCAGATATAATCTACTTATTTTTTTAACACATCCCATTTGGTTGGTTATAATCTCAGATATAATCTACTTCATCTTTACCACATCCCTATTAGTTGGTTATAATGCTATGGTTATCCCCATTTTAAAAATATAGAAATGTAAGTTCAAGCATTTGTGAGACCTCAAACTTTGGAATGAGAGCCAAGCAGGACTCTAAGTTTTCTGAAAAAGAGATGCCTTTTGTAAATGGCAAAATATAGCAATAAAACAATTCCTTCGGCAGACATGAGTCAGTTTATCTTTGATTATCCATTTTATACCCAGCCCTTCTTTCTCCAGTGATCTCCATCATGTTTTATGGATTTCTAATTTCACATATTAACCTTGATTTCTTAAAAATTCTAAAATTCCTTACATAAATTTCAATTTCACTGAGTATGGATAAAAATGCAAGACAATAATTACAATGAGAATTACAATAAATACTAAGAGAGGGCTAGAAAGATGAGGCAGCAGTTAAGAGTACTAGCTGCTGTTGCAGAGAACAAGGGTTCAGTTTTCTGCATTCAAAATTCTAGGAAATCTGATGCCTTCTTCTGGCCTCTATGGACACTGAACACATATCGTGCACATATACTCTGTCAAGCACATGAAGCCCTCAAATTCTGCTAATCTGCTTAAATAGTTCTTAGTTTTTGTGTTCCTTTGAGTGGTGTTTTATGATATGGTTTATTATTATTTATTGTGTGCTTGAAACATTATTATCACTTTATAGAAATTTCTTATTAGCTCTATGCCTGAGTCTATAATATTTTCTGTATAGAAAAATTTATTATTTCTTAATAAGAAGACTTATCTCTTTTCTTCCTGACTTGAAGCATCTAATATATACTTTGTTTCTTATTGTATTGCCCAGGACTTTCATTACTTTCTTAACTTGTAGCAAAGATAACAGTATCCTTGTGTTATTCTTGACATTAAAAAAAACAGTATCACAAATAAAGATTATGCCTCATATATTTTTAATATATGTTTTCATGTCAAGTACTTTCCTGTAATTCCTTCTTATTTGATACTATTTAGCCACAAATCAGTTTTTAATCTTCCTTATATATCTTTTGTGAATCTACTGAGATAACTGTGATTTTTCCCTTATTTCAGATAAATTCCTTAAGCATTATTAGTACATTTGAATAAGTGACTTTACCCACCTTGCGGTTTTATTAGCTTCCCCATTTTTAGATTTATAAATAAAATACATGTATAATTTTCTTTCCTACTGCCATTTTTAATAGGATTTTGGAATATTTCCCTTAAAATATGATTTGGAAAACTAAGAAATCAAGTCTGTCTCTACAAAATTGCCTAGAAATAAACTGAAGCAAAATTGTAAACATTATCTATGATAAAACTGTAAAAATATTGAAGAAGGAAATTGAAGACACGAAACCATGGAAAGGATACCACATGTTCTTGGATTGGGAGAATCCATATTGTATGACTGTCCTCGGTACCCCCAAGTTAACTGCAGTTCGGTGGGCTTTCTAACCAGATGTGGTAGTTTGGAGAAAAAGGGTCCTCAATTGCTCAGAGGGAATGTCACTATTAGGCATGGCCTTATAGAAGTTGGTGTGAAACTGTTAGAGGAAGTATGCCACTATGAGGTTCCAGAAGCTTAATCTAAGCCCAGTATGTCACTTTTTCTTTTTGTTGTCTATCATTATGATGTAGAACTCTCAGCTCCTTCTCCAACACCATGTCTGCCTACATGCTGCCATGCTTCCCACCATGATAATAAAGGACTAAACTTCTGAAACAATAAGCAAGTCCTACCTAATGAAATGTTTAGGGTTTTTTTTTTATGAGAGTTGCAGTGGTCATGGTGTCTCTCCACAGCAATAGAAACCCTAAGACTCCTGACATCAGGGACATTCATCAGAGAACTAAAAATGAATGCTGGCATTTTCACAATACAACAACAACCTGAATAGTCAAAGGCATAATAAGCAAAGACAAGAGAGCAGGAGGCACTATTCTGTCTAACTTTAAATTATATAACAAAGCTATAGTCATCAAAAGAACATGGTGTGGAACTAAGACAGAAACATACATAACTGGAACAGAAGAGGAAACCAGAAGTAAACCTACTCACATATATCCACCTGTTTTTTTGAAAAGACCACAAGGGCATATGTTGAAGAAAAAATAGCCTTTTTGTTTAAATGGTGCTGAGAGAATTATGTAATTATACAAAGAATAAAACTGGATACCTACCTCTCAGGAATGAAACTTAGGACTTAAAGCTACTTGGGTGAAATAGAGGAACCACAACGGGGCATTGGAATGGGTGAAGGCTTTATGGGCAAGATTCCTTAAGCACTAGAACCAGAAACAAAAATGGAATAATGGGATTACATCCAACTTAAAGCTTCCACACTGCCAGCAGATATCAGCGGTCATCAGAGTGTAGAGGCAACTTACAGAATGGATAAAACACTTGAAAAAGGGCCAGGCGGTGGTGGCGCATGCCTTTAATCCCAGCACTTGGGAGGCAGAAGCAGGCAGATTTCTGAGTTGGAGGCCAGCCTGGTCTACAGAATGAGTTCCAGGACAGCCAGGGCTACACAGAGAAACCCTGTCTCAAAAAACAAAAAAAAAAAAAAAAAAAACAAACAAACAAAAAAAAACAAAACAAAAAAAAAGGCTTGAAAAGTATTCACCTGACAAACAATAAAATCCAGAAAATCTAAGGACTCCAATAATTCAGAAAAATGCAAAATAACCCACTTAAAAGTGTATGCCAATATACTAAACATATGCCAATGTCTAACAAGTATATAGAAAGGCTATCACTACTCATTATGGAAATACAAACCAAAACCACGGGGGGTGGGGGGGAAGCTATTACATAAGTGACTTTTAAAAAACATGCATTAGTGTTTTGCCTGCATGAATGCCTATGTGAGGGTCCCCTGGAACTGGAATTATAGACAGTTGTGAGTTGACATATGAGTGCTGGGAATTGAACTTGGGTCCTCTGAAGTAGCAGCCAGTGCTCTTAAACCACTGGGACATCTGCCCAACCCTGTTTTTATTTAAAAACCAAAGCTAATAAGGGTTAATAAAGATGGGGAGAAAGAATTTTTGCATACTTGAGGAGGATGCAAATTACAATAATTATGGGTAATGCCATGGACTTATGCCACCCCCACCCTACCCCCAAAAGAAGAATGAGTATATGATCTGCCAGCTTTATTCCTGACTCATGGTCCAAGGAAATGAAATCAGGATGTGAAGAAGACAACGTCATACCTATGTTGTTGGAAACCATGATCAGGAAATGGAAATAATATCCAATACCAAGATATATGAACTGATAAACAGATGATATGGTACACCATATAAGGATCATGAAAAGAGTGAAATACTGTTATTTGTAACGTGGGTAGGGCTGAAATGTGAAGTAAAACCAGGCATAGAAAGCCAATTATTATCTGATATATATATATATATATATATATATATATATATATATATTCTATATAGAGAACATACAGAGGTTGATCATCTTTGTGTTGAGAGCAGAATGATTCCTGAGACTGGGTCAGCAGGAGATGATAAGAAAAAAAAAGTGGAGAATGGTTGATTAATCGTTACTATGTCCCATTCAAATGAGTGTAAGTTCGTGTGTGCTATTGCACAGTAGAGTGACTAGGAGAAATAATTTTGAATTGTCGTGATGGAATAACAAATGTATGTGTGTTTGAAACATACATGGCATCTCATTAGCACTGTTACATCTCATATCATTTTTAAAGTAAACACTTAAAGATATGATTTTCAAAGCTATCTGCCTCGTTCCATGTGACATGCAAAGATTATCACTTCCTTGAGCTCATTTGGAAATGACTTGAGCCTATGGCTTATGAGATGGGGAGGTAGGAAACTCCTTCACCCACAGCAAACCATCTGACATCTGCACGTTGAAGTCCTGGAGGGCGGAGGAGAAGAAGAAGAAGAAGAAGAAGAAGAAGAAGAAGAAGAAGAAGAAGAAGAAGAAGAAGAAGAAGAAGAAGAAGGAAAGAAAGAAAGAAAGAAAGAAAGAAAGAAAGAAAGAAAGAAAGAAAGAAAGAAAGGCTAAAATGTGAAGAAACATGGCTGAAAGCATCTCACATTTAGCAAATTACACAAACCTGTGTGTGACTCAATAAGTTTCGAGAACGCCAAAGAAAATAAATACAATGAGCTCTCGTCAAGACATATCGTAATCAATCGTCTGAAAATTAAACACAAAGAAAAATCTGGGGATTAGAGAGAGAGACTGTGCATTACTAGCGAGAGAAAAACAATTTAAACAACAGCAAATTTCTCCTACAAAATCCTGGAAGCCACAAGGAAACACAAGCCACTCACAGTGCTCCGAGAGAAGAGCTGCATTCAGGAACCCCAGTAAATTATCCTGCAAGGATGAAGAGGAGAGACCTCCTTGGGTGAATGAAAGCAAGTAGCATCACTGAGAGACCAGCTGATGAAGTTCTTCGTGTAGGAGGGAAGGGAAATGACAGAATCTGGGATGAAGAAGGGGCACCCTCGGTGGTAACATAAGGGTGTCAGACTGTCCCCACTGCTGGACTGCACAGAATCATTTTATAGATAAAAACAAAATTATAACCTTTTCACAGCGTTACCACTATACTAGTTAAGCTGACTGTATTGTAAGAGGGAGATGGGAATGGAAGCTGAGGATTCAGACCACCACAATTTGAGGTAGACTCTATTTGAAGTAGAAAGATGCTGAAAGCAATTAATTGGGGGAAACCAATAGTGGATGCCTATTGTAATCCCTAGAGTAGACATCACAACCTATGAAAAATGTGTATAAGAATAAATCAAAACTGACTTCTAAAAATAGTTTGTGTGTCTTATGTGAAAATGGGGAAGTGAAAGAAAGGACAGGAAAGCATAGGGCACAAATGAAAATAACATTTGAAAAACCCCAACAGATTCAATCCTAATAGATGTGTAAATTTAGAAGTCAATCTTATGGATCTAAGGGTATTGCTCAGTGGTAGACCACTTGTCTGGCATATCCAAGGATTTGATCCCATCCCTAGCACCAAACACATGTAAATTTCACACAGAAACCAGTCAAAAGATTAAATAGAAAAAATAGGTTAGAGTAAGGCAGAAAGAAAAACATCCACAATCCAAGTGCATGCTCTTCACAAACAACAACAATAACAAACACCTTTAAGCATAGTTATATTAATAGATTAAAATTAATTAAAGGGCCTAGGAGGTGACACTTGAGCAAGCATGAGGAGCAGAGTCTAGATCCCCAATTCCAGTGCTGGTTGAGCATCAAAGCCCTACCATCATAATTCCAGCCTCCTCAATAGAGAATCCAGAGCAAGATGGCTAAAATGACTAGCCAGGCAAGCTCTGGGTTGGAGGGAGAGACATCTTATTGATTAAAAGGTAGAGAGCAATAGAAGACTATCTCCATATCAATCCCAGACCTCCATACACATCCACATGCATGTACACACACCACCCCAAACACATGTGAACACACATGCAAACATGCATGCCATGCATACACATACACACAAGCACACACACACACACAAGCACACACACACGCACTCATGGAAAAAAAGAAAAGAAACTTAAGCAAAATATCAAGCTAACACTAATCAAAAGAAGGCTGAAATGGCTATCAGTCAAGATAGAATCCAAACCAAAGAAAATTGTCCAGAGACAATAAAGGACATTATACATTCATAAAATGGCCAATTCCTAAAGGTGATGAAACGAGCTTAAAGGCAGCTGCTTCATAAAACAGATCTGCCGGCTGACAGTGCCTATGCTCTCAATTGGTCAGGAAGCAATAGCCAAGCTCATCTCAGGCTAGGGATGTGGCTCAATTGTAGCACCCCTGCCTTAAGTGTATGAAGTTCTTGGTGTCCACAATGCCACAAAAACAACTAACTCAAAATGAAGCATATATTAATATGAAAATTTAGTGGTACAATTTTCAAACACTGGAACTTGGGCATGGTACCTCCCTTCTATAATCACAGTACCCGAGAGGCTGAGGAGAATTGCCGAACATCTCAGGCCAGCCTGAGCTAAGCAGTGAGCTTCAAGAAACCCTGGGCTACAGCAGGAGACTTTGTCTCAGAAAACAAACAAAATGCACACACAAAACAACAATACACTCACTCTCCAGTGAGGAGATAGGGAAAAGATCAAAACCAAACCAATTAGAAAACATTCAGACGGCTAAATCAGGACAACAGGAAAGTAGACAGAAGCAATTCCTAAACATTTTGGTTCTCTGGGCCAAGCTGGTTTACTAATTGTCTTGGCTACAGATAAGATGTGTATGTACCAGCTGTAGGTACCCCATAATACGGGCCTTGAGAAGTAAGTACAACGATACAGATAAGAGAATGGGACAGATGAGACACACACTAAACAGTCACTCGTAGACACGAGGTGCTGTATAGACAGCCAAAGAAGAGGTGCAAACGTATGTGGGAAACAATTGTACACATGTCGTGGTCGGAGATGCGGACTTTTCGCCTACGTAAAATCTATATGTATTTCATACGCATACTTCGGCTATTAGGGATGACATCTATGCACTTTTCCTGGTGTTCCCCGACGGATCTTATACTGTCATCTTTGTCCCTCGGCTATACCTTGTGAAGACAGCAATTGCTGGTAAGTTAGTAAATACAGTTCATGTTTGTGTTAGATGTTATAAAGTTACGATATTACAATAATTACATAGGATGAATATAATCTTATTTTAAGATAAGAGAAACTGAGGTTCAAATAAGTGATTTGCCTGAGCCTTAGCCTAGAGCTGGTGAATGTTACAAAAGAGATTCGCTGCGGATTTCCTGAGACAGACACAATGGCTTCTTGTTTCTTAGGACTATGACTCCTTCTATAGACTTCATTTCCCAGCTTCCTTTGTAACGGCACCTGGCCACATGACAGGTTTTTATCCAATGAAGTGTTAGCATTCTACTGCAGCCTTGTTCTTACTGGGATGCTTTGTGTCTCCTTCCTGCTTGCTGTTGGCTAGGTGAGTCTTCCACGACTAGAACAAAAGCATGTATTGCAGATCATTAAGTGGAAGCCGGAAGTCCCAGGAAGACATTAAAGCAACCCAGACTTGTATTGACTTAGGAAGCTGTCACTCCAGCTTTCAACTATCTTCGGAGAAAACCCCTGAAGTTTAGATTTTGTTTAAGACACTTTTTGTTTTTTTGAATGAGTCATTTTGGATGTCTCAGCTGACTCGCTCTCCTAATGCATGTGGACTTGTAAGCTTCTGTTTTTTTATTATTATTATTATTTGTGTGATCTCTTAAGCACCATAATGCCGCACTATGGCAACGGCCACAGCAATACAGAATACCTTTCCACTGTGTTCAAGCAATTCGGATTTATAACTCTCCCCAAGCCATGCACAGTGTCTACTACACAGTAGAAATCCACCAGAATTATAAATGCATTAACTCACAAATGTGAGAATCAATATTTCAAATAATCTAGGAGACCAATGTGCACTGCACGCTGGCCTCCAGGTGCTACCCATCACTCGTGTCAGCCCACTGGTGTCAGCTCTGAAGAATTGCGTATTGACTTAATATTGACCCTGGAAAAACAGAACAGAGAGCTAAAGTCGCCTCCAACCGAAAGAAAGAGAGAGAGAGAGAGAGAGAGAGAGAGAGAGAGAGAGAGAGAGAGAGAGAGAAGGTTGTCAGGTTTGCTTCTATTAGTCCAGCTCTGAAAGGGTCTAAAAGAGGGACTTCAAGTTCTTCTGCCTTGCTGGAAGTCCTGAACCTTCAAGACATTACCCAAAGCACACAAAAGCTCAATAGCTCACCTTCCAACATTTGCACACAAACTAGAAGAGGCTTCTGTAACCTTATCACTCACAGAATTGAATCCCCCCCCCCTCCGCCCCCACTGGCTATGCACTGATGTAAAAAGGGGCGGGGGGGGGGAGTGGGGAGCTAAGTAAACCTGCCTGTCCTAGGCCATCCATCTAAAAGGCCACTGAGAAAAGTAAGCCTGGCTTTTGGAGCCCCCAGTGAGAGGTGGTTGGGGAAATGGCTCTGTGTGTAGGAGGAAGAGGAGACTTAGGTCTGGGATACAGGGTTGAAGGTCACCGAAGTCCTGAAGTTCCTATGCCATGTGAGCTCTTAAAAACATCAGTTAATAGAATTTCTTTTCTTTTCTTTTCTTTTCTTTTCTTTTCTTTCTTTCTTTCTTTCTTTCTTTCTTTCTTTCTTTCTTTTTTTAAAGGCAGATGTGGATATGCACCCACATCTGGAAAGAAAAGGCACAAGGCTCTGCCAGACACAGAATTAAGCTGGTATTTGTGTTTGTATCATGGCAGTTGGCTTTGCCTTCTCGTTTTGCATAATCTCCTCTATGGAGAGGAGAGTAATTTCCCTTCAGTTCATAGACTGGTGCCTGGAGAGGACAGAGAGGAAGTCTCTGCATTTTGTGAAAGAGAAAATCACCAGCATCCCTTTTGTTCCCTTAGACAGGATTTGGGTGGATTACTTATACTTAAAAGGGAAGGCGGCTTTTAACCTTGAGAGAGAGAGAGGAGAGAGAGAGAGAGAGAGAGAGAGAGAGAGAGAGAGAGAGAGAGAGAGAGAGAGAGATGGTTGGGGGGGGAGAATGACAGAAAACTCACCGCATTAACACAGTGCATTGGCATGTTACTAAATCTAAGGAATTTTGAAGGATAAATTCTCAGACTTTATGCAAAACATGTAACAAATTCTTCAAGCATAAGCTGAGGAGCTCATCCTCTTGTTCAGATCCCCATAACGTGGGTCTCACCAAACTGCGCGCTTAGCTCTGCGATTGGCTGTTCCAACAGGCTGGTGGAGGTGGTGGACCGGCATGCAAGGGATGTGCAGAGGGGACTGTGCAACGAGCCTGGCGTGTTGGCCTCTCTCCGAAGATCAGACTTCTGGAATCGATTTGGGTCCAGAATTGCATTACCGAAGGAATGCGGAGTATGTGCAAGCCTTGACGGCTTGTGAACCACACTTCCTGAAGCTGGCCACCAGCCAGCACCGGGACCATCAGCATCTTAAAAATGAATTCTTTATGAGACAAAGAACAAGCCACCCAATTTCTGAAATCACTGAAGTGGAAAGCTCGTCTGTAAGTAACCTAAAACTGGTCAACACTTAGACTCCTTTGTATTTTGAGAATATGGGAGGGATCAAATGTCACCCCCCCCCAAGTGCCTTTTCCTTTCCACAGGCAGGCATTGTGAGTCCCCGGGTAGCCTGGGATTATTATCTGGCTGAAACTAAATAGCTCTGGTTAGACATCTGTTATTCTGTCAAAAATATTGCCAAATGACTACACCAAAATCAGGCAAATAGGATCGAGTGTGTTAAGGAAGGGTGATGGTTCTGTCCCTCCAAGTCTGGACAAGATGAGGTGACTACCCAGGAAGGAGTCCCCAAACGCCACAAAACGTGATTGCCGGGAAGGTGGATTACAGGCTTCTATAGCAGCAGTAAGCTGTGCAGCCATGATGAGAAACAAAGGAGAACATTCCAGCCACAGGCAAGAGATAGGACGCTGCTCAGGAAGTCAAAGCCAGGAATGTTAGTTAGTGATGTTACCACCACAGAAACTCCAGCTCAAGAGGATAATGAGATGAACACCGGGTCAGGGTAGGGCAGAAGGAAAGCCATGTGGGGCTTAAGGTTTTAGGCATCTTACGGTTACAGTTTGATTACAACTTGTGAGGCAACAAGTTGTTCCCACATGATATCCTTCAGGCGACGTGATTTCTTTTGTCTCGAGTTTGGGTCCTTTCCTTCAGAATCAAGGTTACACCACCTTAGAACAAACACATGCTTTTGGCTCACGAAGGTCACTTCTGACTCTCCGATGCTGTGACTTCATAGAGTTCACCAAGCTAAACAGCTTTCTTTTCTTTGCAGAGAACTAAGTCTTCGGAAGTAACTGATGCATGGAGGAGACTTGTGGGTCATATTCTGTTCTAAGTAGCTCAAGCACCGATGGTCCAGCACTCTGCAGACAGGCCTAAAACCTTCATCCTTTGTCTCTCATACCACAGGGCCTTATATCAGGGTTTCTTGAACACTTCCCACTCAAGAGCCTCCTCCACTGGACAAAAACATTTACATGACCCTGGGTATGGAGGTATGTAAAATAGGCCTACAGATCAAATATATTTACTGATAACAAATCATAAAGAAATTTGTTTTAAAGCAATTCTTTGTTATCCACATAATTGGAGCATTATTAAAGATGGAAGAAAACAGGCATGCTGATGATATAAATGCACCCCTTATTTTTATACAAAAAAATTAAATCATGCTGGAATAGTTGATACTGTAGAATTTTCAACATCTTCAATGTTTTTCAGAGGTGATCTATATTTCGACTTTATGATTATCAGTGCTGAAAATCTGCTTCACATAAACATTCAGAACAAAGCAGCAATAAATTTAGGAATCTTTCAGAAACTGCTGGAAAATATCCTAATCCCAAGTCAAAATTCATTTGACAATTTCTTTTATGAGACTCAAAGCAGCGCATCTCAAAAAACCAAACACTCAAACAACACAAACACAACAACAATACACAAATTTGATACATACATACATGGTGAGAAATGATGCTTGGGAAATATTTTTTTTAAATCTTTATTTGCAATAATTAATTCATCATGTTTCTATAAGATCAGAAAATGTTGCGTGGGCAGCAAAATCTCTGTAATTTATAGCATGCTATAGTCTCAAATATGGGCGAGGTATCGCAGGCAGTCCTTGCTGGGGCTCTGTGGTGTGACATCCTGCACAAGTATGACATTGTGTGCAAAGTGAATATTTGCGGTGTTTAGGACTAAGTCTGCAGTAAAGTCATGTGATACAGTACAGGCAAACTGCAAGAAACACCTCAGATTCATCATGGGATTGGTTTTAAATTGATTTTGGTGGTTGCATGCTCAGGAGCCTTTCATCATTGCTAAAATTTTCACAACCCCACATCATTCAGCTATACCCATGTTTTAAGAAGCTAAAGCCCTGACGTGGTGGTTTGAAGAGACGGGTTTGAAGCTCATATATTTGAACGTATAGGCATCAAGGAGTGGCACTATTTGAAAGGATTGGGAGGTGTGGCCTTATTGGAGGAAGTGCGTCACTGGGGGTGGGGCTAGTCTTTCTCTCTTCCTGCTGTCTCTGGATCCATATGTGAAGCTCTCAGCTCCAACTCCATCATCATGTCTAACTGTGTGTTGTCCTGTAGACCATAATATTGAGGTTTTACCTTCAATGCAAATTTTCATGCCTATTTACAACTGAATCATTATGAAGAAGCCAAAGGAAAACCTACCTGAACAATGCATGCCTTATTCTCCTTACTGTGAGAATCACCTATCTACTTAGCCCATCTGTCATTACAGCAATACTAAAAAGTGACATTCTTAAGGTGTAACAATGAAGATTTAAGTGAGATCCATGTTTCCAACTGACGCCCTAATGTTTGATTCAGATCCAGTGATCTGAATCAAAATATTTCCATGGGAACCTGCAGCTAGCCTGAGATACTTACTCCCAAGTTGAATAAATCTTTTTTTTTTTTTTTTTATAAGTTCTGGGTTTTGCTTGTTTATTTTTTATTTGCTTTCTCCAACAATACAATGAACTAAAAGACAGTTTTAAAAACAATACTGACAAATTCAGATAAAAGGCTGTCCTTTCTAAACAGTATTTAAACAATAAAATTAAATTTCTCTGAGCATAAATTCCCTGAGCTGTAGACAATGACTGATATAATCAAAAAATGAATGAACGAGTAAAACCTTTAAGTGAAAGATTTATATGATCTGAAGAGAAATCAGACTATGAAAGACTGTCTCAAAGCTCTTGTGCAGTGGCTACGGACGAGCTGATCAGTAAGAAAGGGCCAGAAATGCTAACACATGAAGCTGGTAAACTCACACAGTCTATCTTAAGATGGCATTAACAAGAAAGCTGAAGAAAGAAGTCAGCCTATTGGGTCAGAAGATCGGGGTCACCAGAATTGTTATCATAGACTACCACAAACTGATTCGACTAATTTTCCGCTGAGCAATGCATTCCAGGGCTTTTGAAAGTCCCCTACACTTCACAGCATGCTTCCCCAGCAGGAAGGGCTCCTTAAACATAATTTGATCCAGTCCATGTGTTTAGAAGAAAAAAAAAAAAAAAAGCTAAGACCCAAAACAGTGGTGTAGCATGCCCGAGGTCACACAGTTATGTAGCTACCCACTCAATGTTCCTTCCGGGGCACCATGGTACCAATGCTAAGAGTTCATGGAAGGGATGGAGAGCCAGATTCGTGAAAATCAGCATGCTAGACAGAAGAACTACTTAAGAAAGAATGGGCTGGCTCTAAGTATTCAGAGTGGACTGGGCAAACACTAGAGGATGTAAAATGTTGGTGTAATGGAGCCACAAGACCCCCCGTAGAGCAAGGAGGCACACAAGACTTGGTGGCTACAAATCCAGTTGGGACTCTGCCTTCTAAAAAGATCTGTCCCAAATACAGCAATGTTACAGGTGAAATAAGTCCTCCGGCATCTTAGAACAGACGACACCAGACCAAACGGTTCCAAGTGGGGTTTATTCAGGAGATAGGGCAAAGATGGGGAGGTGGGGAGAAGAAGAGGAAGAAGATGGAAGAAGAGAGGAAGAAGAGAGCGAGGTCAGGGGTTTCTGCCTGTTTTATATGGGCAGTGACATAGCTTCTCCCAGGTAAAGGTAGAAGGTAGCCAGGTGGATTCTGGGAATGTATGGCGGTTGCCTTGGCAACAATGTGGAGATCGCCTAAATGTGATGTCGCTGGGTTCGGAGCCTGTTACCAACAACAGGAATGCAGGCTGCTTTTGCCGTTGGCTGGGGAGAAAGAGAAAACGGCTTGAGCCATGCCTCATAGCAAGCATCTGAGGGAGATTCTGTCATTTCTAGTGATGCCAGAACCCCCAAACTACTAAGGACCACGGAAAATGACTGGCTACTCTGACCCATGCAGAACCAATGGGCTGAGATGTCCTAGGAGTTGCTTTTAAAGAAAGTATTTCACCGCCCTGCTAAGGAGAGAAAACCCACAAAGAAGGGAGAAATAGGGTTGGTGCTACAATTCATCAGAACGTGTTGCTGTGACCGAAAGCAGAAGTGCAAGAAAGGCAGGAACAAGGCAGGTTCTACACTTTCCGTAGCATGAAAAACTGTGGGCCTGGAGGAGAATGCAAGGGGAACTTTGAACACGACAGGCTCGGATTCGGATGCTGGACTGTTGGAATAGCTGCAGACAGAGGCGCAAACCATGCAGCCTCCCCAGGGCTGGCATAAGAATATAGCCTGGACAAGAAGAATGCAGCCAAAAGCTTAATTGCCTTAAAGTTCAGGTCTTACCTGGAGACACAGTGCTAGAACTTAGCCCAAATGAAGGAAATGGGGCTTCTGCCTAATGAACTCAGTCAGGCAGATGGAGCCTCTTACTTCTTACTGGTGTTCGAACTAGCAAATAAACCACCAAACCACTCTTCACCGGTCCTTTCTCCTTTGTTCTGTCATAACGCTTCAGCCCTTATTGAGTGTTCTGTAGAAACAGGCCAATGATGATTGGACAACCAGTTTAAAAAAAAAAAGAAAAGAAAAGAAAAGACAAGAAAGGTGTGTGATGACTTATTGAGAATTCTAATTATGAGATGCTAAACACATGGGACCTTAGAACAAGTGTGTAAAGCATCAAGCCACCCTCAATCACCACACTCTGCGTGCACACAAAGCAACAGCTAATGTGTTGAAAGAGATCATGCATGTCACACTGGCATGGCATTTGTGTACATGACCTGACTGTACCCTCAATTTCCCCATTACACAGAAGGGGAAACTTAGAGATTAAAAGATTTAAAATCCTCCTTGGGGTTATATAGTTATTCATGCCAATCCAGTTTATCGGTCTCAGGATTGAACTACTCCTCTGTTTGCTGCATCTCCTTTGGCCTTTTAAAGCAATAAATGCTACACTTTAACATATATACAAATAATTAATTATTAATTAGTCATTAATAAATATATTATACATATGCATATACTCATATACATACACATACATCATATACATATACATCATATACACATATACATCATATACACATATACACATATACATACACCATATACATAATAATATACATACACATACACACATACATCATATACATACACATATACATATCATATACACACACATACATATACATCATATACATATACACAAACACATATACATATATAGTTTATCCTGTGCTCTGAACTGCCTCTGTGAAGTGGAAATTCAGCAGGTACCTCGGATGACATACCGGTCTGGAAAGCCAGGTTCTCATCCAGAACTGGGTCACTTGATGTTGGGAATGGATGGCGTTTAAAATCTCTCACCCTGCTTGTCTGCTTTCACATAGAGCCATAATGCTTCACCTCGGAGATGCATCCCATTCCCACAGATGGATTCAGACCAAGACAATGTCATCAGTTAAGAGAACGTGTTTTCCTGACCATCACACTCTCTCTGTCGAAAGGACAATTCTTTAGTCCTCATGTAGGGGGACCGGTAAGACAGTGCTTCTGCGTCTAAGTCTCAGGGTCCCACACCTGCTCCCTTTGCCTCTGCAATATCACTTCTTTCCATCGTTCTGGACCTCAATGTCTCATCTCCTGACTCTTTGATAACACTACCCAGAATCACTTTATAACCAGAGCACAATTAAAGAAGCCGATTGCATGGCAACATTGGTCAATTCTGTATGCCCACATCTAAAAATTCTCTTTAAGGCTCAGGACATTGTTGAGTGATTCAGAGTTGGAGATTATTAAGAAGAAAGTGAGGATGTCAAGGATGCTTTATGTTTATAAAAAATGTTCCTTTTTAACCCTTGGGGATGGAACAGGACAGACAGAAAGATGTAGCCTGACAGCTTTATTTTCATTCTCTCTGATACTGTCAGGTAGTTTCTTGGCAGCTTTAAAAAAAAAGTAATCAATTTCAAATTCCTTCATTATAAAATACTCGTGTGGTAGTTTTCATTAACCACCAACTTGAATAAAATCTACAATGTCCTGGGAGATGAGTTTTTGGATATGACTGTGTGGGACAGCCTTGATTGCATTCATGGCAGTGGGGAGATTTGCCCACTGAGGGTAGCACCAGTCCCTAGGCTGGAATACTGAACTGAAGAGAAGAACGTGAACTGAGCTCAACATGCATGGCCTTCTCCTATGCCATTGTGGATGTGATGTGACCAGCTGCTTCAAACTCTTTCTGCCTTAACGTCTCTACCATAAAGGACTGTTTCTCCTCCCATAGGTCACGTTTGTCAGGGTGCAACAGGAAAAGAAACTTTTTTTTTTTTTTAATGTACATCACGGTTCAGGTTCACAGGTTAGGTGGCCTGACCTTGTTGCTGGCTTAAGACCCATAAACAAGAGTATTCTGCCTGATTTAAACAGTAGCACTGTCTTCATATAGAAACCAAAAGCTCTAGGAACCAGGTTAAATAATTACACAGAAGGTCAAAAACATCAAAACTTGCTCCAGATCTTGAAGATACCAGGTATTGTCCCTAACAGGTATTGAATAGGGGAAAAAAAGGAAATTAGAAATGTTAGAAATAGCACCTAAAATTACATCTGAGCTTTAATATTCAACTGCTGATGCCTAAGAGGGGTTCATTCACTTAAATAAATGGTTCCTGTTTATACTGTCTTTAAATTTTTATAATGTTTTCTACTTTGTATAATGTAAAGCTGAAAATGTTATGTTCTCAAGGCCACAGGTCACCTGTGCTATAAATGGTGATAAACCATACAATTCTATCTCAGAGCTGGTGACTTCTTCCTCACAACCAACACCCCGACCCCCAACAGAGCTGGACAGACTCCAGCCAGAAACCAGCTTGCGCCAAATGGTTACACAGTTGGGATCCATAGCTAGAAACAGTTAAGAAGTGTGAGGAGATTCTGCCAGCCATGTGGGGAACAGATACAGCAGCCATCAGAGAAGGGCAGGTACTCCACTGGTCATGGCGTCTCCATGACCGCCATCGATCAGCATGCAGTCACTCTTCAACCTCCATGCGGCATCTTGTCAGCCCTGGCAGCCTCTGTGGCCCAGCTTACTTCTCAAATCTTGGTATTCACAGTCAGCCAAGTTCAGGTTCTGAAATACATGTTCTGCTGATGTCTTCTTTTTCTTTTACATCAGTGATCTATGGGCTCCTACAACAACACCCAGCAGTAAGAAATCTGAACAGAGGGAAGGGAAGTAGCCCCCACATGTCACTCATCCACAAGAGACTAGTCAGTAGTCATTCGTAGCAAAGTATTATTGTTTTATACACCTTCATTGGATTCCCTCTGCTAACATGTTTCTAATACATGGGGTTGATCTCTTGCCCTAAAATAGAGAGGCCGAAAGAGGCTGGCTTTGCTCCTCTTTACAAGGATACTTCAGTCTACATTTGAACATGATCAGGGAGAAAGGTTTCCTATTTTCATATAAGTGAGAAATATTGTATCTAAAGCATTAGTGCTGACCTTTCCCAACCCTTTGGCCTTGTAAGTCTGAGGCCTGAGACTGGGAGTTGACGCAACTTGCTAAAGAGCAGGTCTCACCCAAGTTTGAAGAGGTCCAAGAAAAGGTGCCTGCTCCTGGTGACCTCTACAATACTGTTTCCTAAGTAGTCCGTCACATATTTGTGAGCAGTGACTTCTGCTTCCCTAGAATACCTCAGATTCTGAGGTGATGACTCTGGTCACTGTGCAGTGGGCTGGTATACTAGGGACACACCCGTGTGTAAATGAGTCTTTGAAAACACAGGAGAAACTAGCCTGTGCTCAGACACCTACGCTTGTTTATTCTCCGACGGGGTCAGTGGCATTCATTTAAAATACACATAGGCCAGATTCTCCAGACTCTCTGGATAATCTGAAACCCCCAAATTATGTGTAACTAAAAAAAAAAAAATGTTTTACTCACCAATGCCAGTGATGGAGGCAACAAAATCAATCCAAAAACATCGTCAACAAAAATCAAAACTGGCTTTGTTTGCTGGGTAAGACTTGAGACTAAATACAAACAAAAGAACCAACCAATCGATACATCAGAGAATTATGAGGGAATTGTTTAGTACCCCCGAGGGTTATGTCTCAAAGGATTGGCTAAACTCAAATGTGTGGCCCATTCATCCTCGTCAATATGGGAAAAGGGAATAAGTAAAAAAAAAAATTTTGAGGGAGTTGTTGCTGGTGTTTCTAGAGAGAGCTATTTCTGGCTTCATCTTAAGAAACATCCTTGTTCAGTACCTGAGATTTTCTTTGTCTAGTGTGAGGATGTCAGCACAGTGGGGAAGCTGATCTCATTCTACAACAAACATGTGTTGAGTCTAAGAACTACCATCTCCCTGGCACTGACACAGCAGGACCAGATAGACATACAGAGAAAGTAAATATGATGCTTCCTCCTAAGAACCGGAGAAAGATACAGCCAAATCCCATAAAGATAGCATCCAGGAAGTAAAGTAGCTGCTCTGTGGAGAGGTCTTCATTGGCTAAGCATGCTCAAGAGACTAGCTATGAACGTGCAGCTTGTTCACAAGAAGCAAGAGCAAGACTCATGGCTGTCTAAAGGCAAGACTGCAATCCTTCTTCTCATGGGATAAACCTTCCCATTTGTTTCCTGATCCTAAAGCCCCAGTATCTGAAACAATCCAGAGGTTATCTGAGAGCCAAACCACACTCCGCCATCTTTACTCCAACACTGGTGGAGAGAAAGGAGGCATCTACAGGATAACATGGGGTAGACGTTTTCATATAGAGGCCTTGGATCTCAGGTCATATTGGGCCAAGTAAGCAATTAAGTGAGCTAAGAAAACCTTCTAGAACCAAGCCAGGCTATCAGAGAGAGAGCCATCATCAGGGACGACAGTGACAAGTGAGTTTGACATGGAGCAGGGGGCGGTGATAGAGAAAATGCCGATTTGTTCAACTTAATGTCTCCCCAAAAATGTAGCTCACTATTGACTGAGCTTTGTAACACATACACACACACACATATATACACACACATATATACACACACATATATATACACACACACATACACACACATATATACACACACACATATATATACACATACACACAAACATACACACACACATACACACACACATACACACACATGTATACACACATACACACACATACATACATACACACACATACACATACACACACATACATACACAAACATACACACACATACATACACAAACATACACACATACATACATACATACATACATACATACATATACACATGTGGGGAGCCGACAGAAGGCGGCTATCATCCTTGCCGTCTTGAGCCGTATACCCTGACAAGAGACTTGATTACAATAGCCTACAACAGCTGAGCACACTCTGATAACATCTTGTTTTAGATACCCAGGATATTCCCTTGGGTGTGTGAGACCTAAAGGTGTGATTTAGAGATAAGACTTAAAGGCGTGACTTAAAGGCGTGACTTAAAGGCATGGTTTAGAAGTGAGACATATAAAAGACAGAAGACAGTACTTGGAAGAAGATTACTTGAACTTGAGACTTAGAGCAGGAACTTGGAACTGGGAAAAAGACTTATTACAGCAGGAACTAGGATTAGGACCTGAGACTTGGTACTAGGAACAAGAGACCTGGAAAGAAGAAGAGAGACTGGAGAATAAATGGGATTTAATCACACGCTGTCTGATCTCCATTCTGTGTGTCCATCCTCACTCTTTCTCTTGCTGAACCCCGATCTGTGGACCGGAGCAGCTTGAGGCAGTACTGGCTCTAACAATTTAGCCCCCAAGGCTTTTGGCAGTGCGGGTTCCAACACTGATAAAGCAGTCTGCAACATTTTTGGCCCCCAAGCTTGGGGCAGAGTGGCTCTCAACACACACATACACACACATACATACACTACACACACATACACAAACATATAAGCACATACATGCACACACACACATACATACATATACACATACACATGTATACACATACACACATACACACAGATAAACATACATGCATACATACACACACATATAAACATACATGCACACACTCGCATATATACACACACATACACACATAAACACACATGCATACATACACACACATAAACATGCATGCACACACATACATACATACACACATACACACACGAATACATACACATACACACATACATGCATACACACACATACACACATGCATACATACATACACACACATACACACACATGCATACACACACATATAAACACATATGTGCACATACACACACATGCAGAGAGAGATGAAGAGAGAGTAAAGAGAAAGAGAGAGAGAAGAGACCAGGGAAGGAAAGGAGAAAGATTTTAAATTTCCCATGGTTTCTCTCTAACCTGTCTAATCTATAAACCAAAACTGCCCAAACTGGGTCTATAAAACTCTTGCTTTGATCTGATCATAACCTTAGCCCTGACTAATCTCCTGAAATTTCTCCTGCTTCAAATCATGAGGGTTTGTACCTTTCACTCATCTTTTCACTTACAACCCTATTCAGCCATTAGAACCACCACTTGGTACAAACGTCTCTGGGCATGACCTTTTGATTCCCTCTTCAAATAGGATTCATAGAGTCCCTCCTGTACCAGAGCCTTCAATCATCCTGGGTCAACATCTCACTGATTGGTCTTGACACCTGGACTCACAGGAATCTGCACCTCCCAGGATGACAAAGGTCCTATTAATTTTGATCTAGACCTTGTCTGAGGTCAGCGTCAGAACATAAAGAGGAATGTTTTACCAGGGAGAAAGTTATTGCTTTTGTCCTTAGATCTTATGTTACTGAGCTTAATGTCCTGCCCAGCCAGTCCCCAAATACTCCTGGACTGAAGGAGTCATTGGCCAGGACTTAATCAGATGGTGCTAACTTCATTAGCAGCTATTATTATGAAAGACTGATAGCTAACCAGAAATATGTTGTCATAGAAACTCTCCATTTTATTGTTCATGAATGGTCACTAAATGTGAAGAAGGTCTGCTGTCAATGAAGACTTTCAAAAAGTAATATTAATTTTAATTTTAACTGAACACAGAGAGGAACTTCAATCTTTAAGATTACCAATCTTAGAGTAATAAGTTCAAATTTCCTTCTTTTACTTTGAATCTTCCAACCCAAGTTTTGCTTAGTCTTTACTTCCTAAATGATAGAGTTTTAAGCATTGTGCACAATCTCCAATCTTTGTTCCTCAAAAAGAATCCAAACCTTAACATCATGTATTAGGAAAGAGAGGTTTAGCCTTCCAGAGCTTTAGACCCTTTTCATTTTTATTTATTTTTTGACAGAGGTAAAATATATTTTAAGTAAACAATGTATTCATGATACAGAAAAACGTAAGAGGCAAAGGCAAATCAAAGTGCTTTTACAGTTAACTTACTATTTTCTACTATATTTTAAAATGTAACACAGGACTTTATGTGTCAATTAATTTAATTATGCCTGTAAGAACCCAGAAACACCTTAGAACAGCCAGTGTTTACTTCTGAAAACAAGTAAGTACTGAGACACTGTTCTCAATGCTACTTTGTGCATTTTTTAAAAGTAAAAGTTCCCTTTAACTTGTTCTAGGCACAAGAAATAGAAGTAATTGGCACCTAATTTTGTCTAGCTTACTTTTTTGGAGGAAGTTTATTTGTTTCAGTGATTATTTATTAGCGGCAAAGGAGTCTAGATACTATGAAATGTCACATATAGTTAATGCAAAGATACATAACTAGCCTAAATGCCAAGACTAAGTGATGATGGAGCGCTTGTCTCCAGTTGAGCTAGCCACAGCACTGAATCCAAGGTTCGCAGATGGGAGTATGGATAGCGTGTAAGGGCTGAGGATGGGGAGATGTGCAAAGTAAAGCCATGGCATCTGAAGAATATCTAGCTGCCCCCCACAGAGTCTCACTACTGCTAAGTTATCTACATAAGATTAGTAGATAGAGAGCCATCAGCATTTTATCCTGAGGGATGGAATAGCACAGAAGACCTTACTCCTCTCAGGTAGCTAAAAAATAACTTAAGCACATTGGGAGAGGATTAACATTACCTTCAATGGTAGCTAATGATAAATTGCTGATGTTCCATAAAATAACTTTCTAAGCTTACATTAACAAATAACTACAAACTCAGTGAGCCATAAAAAAATAAGAAGATATACAAGCAAGACAGGGATTTGTTGATCAGAATGGTGCTGGAGGGAGTAGGAGGTGCTTGAGGGAGATCACTAGGCTTGAAAAGAACTATCATTAACTAAATGTATAAAACTGTTGGCTAGTAAAAATGGAAAAATGTTATTTCTAGGTAGCAATTACAAAAATATTCTAGCATTTTATCTCTATATTTCTGAAGATGGAAATATCTGGAAATAGGTTCTTGTGTCTTGACAAGACTTTTCCCCAAAAGCAATGTGTATTGACAAAATATTTGGAGAAGTAAAATCTTACATTTTCTCTTTGAGTCAGAATGGATGAATGAGATACAACCATATTCTCTAATTTTATTGTAAAAATTAAACTAAAACTTTAAGAAATAAAGTATTAGGAGTACTAAGAGATAGGTCCTGCACAGACAGGTCTGCTGAGAATAAGGCCAGAATCTGTAACATATGGAATCAAAATGGCTTTTATGGTCTTTGTGAAAGCTTCTTCTTTTTTTTCAAATCAAATTGCAGATTTTTTTTTTTTAGTTTATATGGATATTTTGTTTATTTACAATACAGATGTCATCCCCTTACCCCATTTCCCCTCCCTAGAACCCCCTATCTTATATGCCTTCTTCCTTTATGCTTTTATACCATTTTGATTACATGCATGTATTAAGGTCAGTTCAAGGTTGAAGGTCTAGCAATACAATAGATGCAAATAGTCAAGGAACAAGCAATACATTAAACACAAATAGTCAAAGAAAAAGCAAGGCATTAAACCGGATTACATGAACACTCCTGTGATCACTGTTTCTAAAGGCTTATCAGGATGACCAAATATCTAAGCCTACTTTTCTGTCCTAGCCCAAGGTCATTTTCATATCTGAAGCCTACTTCCTTGTTCTAGCCTAAAATTTAGATTCCTGTCGGAAAGTACTTCTTTGTTCTGGCCTAATATTTAGATTCCTACCTGAAATTACTTCTTTGTTCTAGCCTAATGTCAGATTTCTGCCTGAAGCCTACTTCCTTGTCTTTGGCCAATGTCATATGCCTGCCAAGCAGCCCATTTCCTTGTCCTTGGCCCATGTCAGCTTCTTGCCAAGCAGCCCCAAAGGCTTTTCATCTCTCCCTCTTTTTTATTTCATTAACAAGACTGAGGATGTCTTAGGTTGTTCTGACAAGAGTACCTACCTTACCCATCATGGAATATACATTATCAAAAACAATGCACTTCTGTCTTAGGTTGGTAAGGCTCTATGCAGAATCTTACCCGTCCTTGGCTTGCCAGCCTGTTAAATTAATAACTCTGTCTGGGGGTCCATTATCAGTTTCAAGTCATGTACTTTGGCTGCCAGCCTTTTGATATAGTTAGAGAAAAGCTTTAACATGATGGGCAGGAATAAAAGTATTCCCAGGACAAGAAGGGCTAGTCTGATCAAGCTATATATGCCATACCTTAGGTTTGACCAAAATGGAAATACTGACCTCAGGCCATGGATAATTTTATCAGCATTATCTGTATCAACAGAGCAACATTCTTTAAATTCATAATCTCACTATGCAAAGTTAAGACATCCAGAGAGATGTTAGGATTATGCCAAATATCCTATAGGTTAAACCTTTTTAAATAAAAACTTTTAGACTGTATTATGAAATCAATAGCAGCTTCTAAACACAAACTTGAAAAATCATGCTCTTTTTAGCAGTTCCCTCCAAAAGGCTTCAGATTGTTTCCAAAGGAAAAGAAAAATACCTTTTCATATGTCTATTCCAATGGCTTTATGTGATGTTAAATTAAAATGTACATTTTTGGATCCAGGTAAAGTGGGAACCAGTTTGGGAATCGACTCAAATGACTTTTTTTGATAAGCAAATAGTTCCTTTTTTAGGAGTAGTCTGGTATAGGCTGGCCAGAAAGGGCTCTAATAGTCTGAGTTCTAGCTGTGCTGAGGGCATTAGTCAGCATGTGTCACGGGGAAATTAAAGAGTTTCCATTCATCCATCATCACATCAGCTAAGTATGTTTATGCCATAAGTCTCTTGCTTGTCACAATGATGCCCCAACTAGAGTCTAAATGTCAAATGTCCTGCATAGACTCATGCCTTTGGACACTTGGTCTCTGGTTTTTGGCACTATTTGGGAAGGTGGTGGAACCTTTAGGAGGTAAATCCTTGTTGAAGGAGATGAGTCACTAAAAGCTAGACCCACTTCCTGATCACTGTCTGCTCCCCGGCCACAAACGCAACACCACTGACTGACTTGGCAGGCTTACTTACTTCCTGTCGCCATGCTTTGCCTGGTGCCATGGTAGACTGTAGCTTCTCAGACTGTGAGCCAAGACAAAAACGTTCTTCCCATAATTTGCTTCTTGTCAGGTATTTTGTCACAGGAGTGAGGAAAGTAAAGAATACACTATCCAGTAATAATTCTTTAACACGTTGTACAATTTGCAGCTTGCTCTCACATGCATACATATACATGCACCTCACTCTGTTAATGCTTTCTTTTTAAATGCTTTTGTTTATTTCTTTCATTGTTGCTGTTATTTGTCTTTTTTTAAAGTTTTTGTTGAGATGTCATTGACATGGACTGCATATGTGTAAAGCTTATAATTTGATGACTTTTGATATATGTGTAGAAACCCTGAAATCATTTAACATAACCAAAACAATGAACACATTGACCACCACAAAAGTGATCTTTCTAAGCTCTGTAGTGCTTTCTCAGGCTTCTCCTACCCTGACTGGAAACCACTGATATGCTAGTCATGATATTAAAAATGTATAGACTTTTGTACAGATGGAATTACATAGTGTCATCTGCAATACTTTTCTTTTTTCTTTTATTTGTTCACTGTGTTTGCTAATCTGTATATATATACCATGAAGCATCTTTTTTTCATAGTCCCCTACATTCCTGTTTTTGAGCAATTGTTTCTCTAAGTGAAGTTTCTGGGAATATTTTTTATAGGTGTTTATATAGAGAAACACGTACTTTCAAAAATGTGTATGTCCTAATTACCTTTAACTGTCAACTTGACACAGCCCAGTCATCTGAGAAGGGAGTCTCAATTAAGTGATTGCTTAAACCAGAGCTCTGTGGGCAGGGCTGTGGGGGACAATCATGATTGTTAATTAATGTTTGAGGACCCGGCCCTTGGAAAACCACACCATTCCCTGGGCAAGTGGTCTTGGGCTCTATAAGAAAATTATCTAAGTATACACCTCCAAGGACCTAGAAAGCAGAATTCATCCATGGTTTCTGCTTCACGGTCTTGTTTGATTTTCCTAAGTGCTCTCAATGATGGATTGTAAGCTGGATGCTGAAACAAATCCTTTCTTCCCCTGGGTTTTACTGGGCATGGAGTTTGTCCCAGGAACAGAAAGGGAACCCGAACTCTGAATTAAACTACAAGCCAGTGGAGTCAGGAACTGTTGTCTTTCTTTATAGTTATTACTAGTTTTTATTTCATTTTGTGTGTCTTTATTACTTTAACCTTTCTCCAAACAATTTCCTTGAACTCTTCAATTTAGTGTCTCTAATAAATTATAAGAAAATAAGAATACCTAAAATAAGAAGCTTAATTATTAATTATTTGTTGGTGATGACAATTAAGGATATTAAGGATATTGTATGGGATCACGTATTCCTGAAATCAGAGAAGACTGTGAAAGACAGGCTTCTTACACTGAGCTTTGAAATAACATTCATCTGAGTCAGACTCTTAAACTGGTTGTTGTTCAGATAACTAGGGGTGCATGCGAGCCTTTCCCTTTTCTCATACAGTGAGGGATATGAAGGGTGTGAGCAGGGTAGGAAGGTATGGAGTACGTTTAAGTAGAGGGTAGTGCAAGAGCAGAGAGGAGAAGAAGCACAGAGTGATGGTTTAGAATCACAAAACACAGTGAAATGCATCGCTCCAAGAGAGGGAGGGAGAGCCTGGAGGTCTGTTTCTGAGAGACCGATGAATAGTACTCTCCAGAAACCACCAACGTGGATTTTATTGGGTTTAGATTTTCTGAAGCAAACTGAGAGAGATTTATCTTTTCTGGGTCTGGTGGTTTTAAGTTTTTGAAACCATAGCCTCAAAGACAGGAAAAGAAAATCGTCAGTTGGACGAGGCCACCCATGCAAAAGCTTGAAGCCTCCAGCCAGGATATTTATTCTTGGTCATGTCTTTGGGCACAAGGCAACTGTTTAGGATAAGAACTTTGGATTGTTCAAGCAAGTGTAATCGAATGCAGACAAGACATAGCGGGGGAGTTTGCTTTTACAGTCATCAAGCATGCTTGTCGAAAGGTTACCATGACCAAGAGGTATTATTTTGGATTGCTTTTGGCACAATCTGTGGGTGGACTATTGATATGAAAAGCCTTTCTTTTCATAGAATATTTCAGAATTTAGCATACTATAAAATATGAAGTCTACAGTTAATACACAGGGTGGCATTTGGTGCCAAAGATTAAATATTTACTGGTAAAATATACAGTGACGAAAAGGATTTTCAAACAGGCAATAAATCATAAGATCTGAACTCTGTATTAATATTATTTTTACTGGGGGAAAAAAAACTTAGCCCAAAGGAAAAAATTAACCCATTGCTGTAGTTCCTCCAGACAGAGTTCATGGAAAATAATAATGAAACACCTTGGTTGAAGCAGTCAGATAGGAGAGAAGATTTTCCTACCCATCCTTTTGTTTGCTCCCACCCCAAGTAGGCAGAGTCTGACTACATGATGGCTAAGAGCACCTACCCTATACCCATTGCTCATGGTTCAAATTTTGACTGTTACCACCTTTATTTCCACTTAGCCTTGCTGTTCTGCAAGGCATTTATCTATAGAATAATGTATTAGTAGAATTTTGTCATAGGTTTTTATAAGGATTAGATGAGTTAATATACCTACAGAGCCTTCGGGAACCATGGAGAAAATAGCTAACCCTCTCTAGTATCCTTCGTCTTCCTCTTTAACGTTTCCAACATGACCTGTTTGTAAAACCCAGATTATTTCTTTAATGAACTTTCTTTGCTCTGTGCAATCATTGACTAACCATGCATAGCCTTTTAAGTAAGCATCTTTTCTGACATCTAATTGTGTACTATGAACACTTCCAAATGGGTTCCTGATTTTCCTAATAGATAGGTCAATCTCCCAAAAAGGAATAAAATGGGCATGCCACTAGAAATGGGTGAAAGCCACAGTACTCACAATTTCTCTCCCCACCCTCTCTCTCTCTTTCCTTCCCCCTCTCTCTCTTCATCTTCCTCTCTCTGTGTGTATGTGTGTCTCTTTGTCTCTATCTCTGTAGATTTGTCTCTATCTCTGTCTCTTTGTGTGTGTGTGTGTGTGTGTGTGTGTGTGTGTGTGTGTGTGTGTGTGTGGTGTACACAGTGATGGTCAGAACAGCTTGTAGGCATCAATTCTTTCTTTCCACTATGTGACTTCAGGCTTCAGGGAATTGAACTCAGGTCATCAGGCTTAGTGGCAAATGTCCTTACCCACTGATCCAGCTCGTCAGTTCACACATCTATATCCTGCTTAAAATTAAGCATGTCTTTCCAGATTCCAGTATGAACGTAGGGGGTAAGTTATGCTCCCTGTGCACTGGTCAACATTTTCTGTGTATATCTGCTCTTGATAAGCCATTAATATGAGTGGGTGGATAGATGGATCAATGGATGGATAGATGGGTGGATAGATAGATGAGTTGGTAGATGGGTTGATGGGTAGGTAGATGGATGGGTAGGTGGGTGGGTTGTGGATGAACGGATGAGAAAATATGTGTATGTATAGATTGATAGCTAGGGCAGGCAGACGGGTAGGTAGCTGATGGATGGATCAACGTAAGTCTGTTGGGAAGGGGGAATTCTTCCAGAACAAAAGAAAGGAGTTAACTTCTGGAAATAATTTACTATACAAACTAGAAATAAATTTCAGAAAATATCTGTTTCACATTATCTGTAAGACAGGAAAAAAATATGCAAGAAGAATGAGTTGAGAGGAAAACCTGACAGGGAAGATGTCAGTTAGGGGTACTGAAATACTGAGTCAGAAGAATTAGTGCGGTCAGAAAATGCAGAATAATGAGAGAGGGTGAAGGAACTGAAAAAAAGAAGAAGAAAAGGGATGGAGGAAGAAAGGGAGGGAGGGAGGGAGGGAGGGAGGGAGGGAGGGAGGGAGGGAGGGAGGGAGGGAGAGAGAGAGAGAGAGAGAATATGACCCTGCTCTGTGTTCCTCCATTTCTTTTAAATTTAGTGTTCATGGAAAGCAGTAATGGTTTTCTTCAATTAGAGATGTATGTTCCTAATTAGACTCATTTATTCTGCAATATTAAGAATGTGCAACTAGTGGAGGCAACAGAAAGGAGCAGGGACCAGCTAAAGGTCAATGCTTTGCCTGGGTTAATGGAGGAGGTGAGGATGCTGAGTTTGTTTCTCCTCTATTTTATGTGCCCTCGTGAAGACAAGAAGAAATGTTTAACGGGATGTTGAGAGCATAGATTGTGGGGCTTGGCTAAAACACGTAACTTTGCTCCAAGGAGCGTCCAGAGAAGTAGTTTTGTAATATCACAAGCTGCTTATGAAAAATGGGAATATTCTGCCCATCAAATTTCCATTTGAAATCTTATGTTCTGCAAAGGGGTTTCTCTCATCAGGGAGAGCGTCATGCAGACTCCTTGGGTCTCTAGTGAACCTTAACAAGTTCAACATCACAAAAGCCAGAGTTTTAGCTCCGTTCTTTCTGGTTAATTACTTCAGTGAGTCTGTTCAGAGGAAGAGAGAGCTGGAGATGGTGGATATGGTAGAGATGGGTCTAGAGATGGAGGAAGGGAGAGAGAGAGAGAGTGTGTGTGTCTTATCTTCTAAGACAAAAGTGGGAACACTGAGCATTTACTAAGACTTTCTAAGGTGTGCCCCAGCACTTCTGATACATATCATTTCTTCTAAGAATGATATGCTTAAGTGCTAAATGCTTAAAACAAAAGTTCACAATTAATTGTGAAACTTGAAATGAGCACATAAATTATGCAAATAGGCTTGTGTGCTTCCCCGCTCAGCACTGCATCCCATGGCCCCATCTGATGCTTCCTGCAAATTAACCTTTCCTAAATGTTCAACCTTCAGAGCTGATTTCAGTGCTTCCTCATTTCTCTTAGACAGCCTGCATAGAAGTCAACCTATTTCTGTTTGACTACCTCAGTACACATCCCAACTGGAGGTTTCCCCAGACAGCACAACTTCATGGCCCCATCATGACAGCTGATGTCCTCAGAGCCCAAAGTTGAAGGTGATGACTAAGGTAAGGAAGGGTGCTTAACACTCTGTTGAAAATAGTCATACAAAGTGACTGAGTCCTGTGGAGAATCTGATGGGATGCAACTTCTAAGATGCCCTTGTGACCTGAGTCTCCAAATCTTCCATGAGGTTCCACTTTAAACATACAACAGATGCACACAAAGCCTCGGCAATTGGGGAAGTATATTATTGTAACCAGCAAACCAAATCTGAAAGCCTTAGGCAAGAGTTTTCACAAAGCACACTGGGGGAAATGCCAGCTTAGATGTTGATAGAGGTTTTGATTAGGGCTTTGCCCACATCTTAAGTAAATAAATCCTGAACCCTCGTTACCACCCAGAATAGTTTCTTGAATGGAATTATTACTCAGTAAAAAAAGATAAACATGAAAATTTGAAACAGACGTTTTCTATGCATTTATATTAAACTACAAGAAATTAACTCAGAAAAGGGGGAGGAAGAGGCAACCCTACTGTGGTCCCTACATCTTCTGAACACTCACACCCATGACTGCTTCCCAGCATTTTTCTTGCATATACCTCAGCCTGGGAGGAACTTCCTATTGTCATGGTGCCTCCTGATAGATTTCTCATCAGCATTCAAATGTCTACTTTTCTAGATTCAGCATCTAGCCCATGTATCTGTCTCTACAAAACTCATCTCAATAGCAAGGTCATTTTGCCTTAAAGTCATGACCCTGAACTTCCCCTCTTGACTTCTCATTAATTGGACAGAAAATTTAATGGGCTTCCTCTGGAAAGTGACCATAATAATAACAACTGTGTCCTCATAATCTAAAGAAAACTAAAGAGGTAGTCAAGTACAGGATTCCATGCCTACTTAATATTCTTTATTCATACTTACGGAAAGGTTATTTGGTTCATCTTTGTATCTTTGGCATCCAACATGGTACCTAATGCAGTATAAGCACTTTGAAAAGGGTTTTGTTCATGTAGGAAATGAGTTATGTGAAATACTTCATATGCAATACTTCAGCCAATTCTTTAAGAAAGACTTTCAGAATGTGATATCACAGGCTGCTTACCCTAACCATCTCACAAAAAGAAGGCACGCCCAGGCCTACTCCCTTCAGACAAATATCTTACTCAAGCTTCATGTACATCTGAGAGGCTGCCAACCACAGGACACCATTGCTTTGAGTACAAGGAGGAACATGTGACTAGATGGAGCCAATTAGATTGTTTCTGGTAAGCCTGCATCTTGAAGAATTAATAAAGGCCCAGAATACACCTGGAGCTGTTAGTCAGTGGTAGTAACACCAACTCTGGTATTGAAATCCCAGCAGCTGTCCTAAATCAGCCTGTCCTAAGGCTTGTTGATGGCCTCCTGGGTCTGAGAATGACACTAGACCTTTCTACCAAGTGTCTTTGTAAACTCGAGAGAAGTTCCTGTTAATCAGAAGCAAATAACAAACAAATTCACGCCTCCGACTTATACATGAGGAAACCCAAACTCTTCGCAGACCTAAGATGATTCACAAAAAGTCTAAAACCCACAGAATTTGGTAACAGGTTTCTAATGAAGACACACAGATTAGTGATTAAAAAATGAGTTGAAAATAAAAAAAAAATATTATGGGTGTTTTGTGCACGGGACAAGAAGGATCATGGAAGTTGATAAAAAGTCAACACACAAACAGTCATCAAAGGCACTGGGACTATTTTCATGTGAGAGGATGAGTTAGGCAGTAAGTACACGCATGTGCATATTGCCTGATGGGATATTTCATGACGAAATTACTTAAGGAAAGGGGTTTTGAGGCAAGGTAGCCCAGGCTGGCCTAGGACTCCCTACGTGAGTGTCTTAGTTACTTTTCTATTGCTGTGATAAAACACCATGACTATTTAGGACTCACGGTTATAGGGGGTTAGATTCCATGACTTGATTTCAAGGCTGAAGCATGGGAGCAGACAGGAAGAAGCTGAAACTGTAGCTAAGAGCTTTCATCTGATCCATCAGCAGTGGGGTGGGGGTAACTAGGAATAGTGTGGACTTCTGAAACCTCAAAGCCTTTGCCCAGTGACACACCTCCTCCAACAAAGCCACACCTCCCAAGTCTTCCCAAACAGTTCCCAAAACTGGAGGCTAAGTATTCAAACATATAAGCCAACAGGGACTAATCTTACTCAAACCACTACAATGGACCAGGCTTGAACATGAGGCCCTAAGCCACCACACCAAGCTATGGCTTATTTGTCTGTTTTTATTGAAATGAAAGCTACCAAAGGCCAATAGAAGTGAAATGATTTTTTTTTTTTAAAGACAGTCTGCTTGGCAGATAAAAGCTGGAATATAATCCCAGAACGCTTTCCACTGGCATCATGATTTGTTGGAGCTGTGAGCTGCAGCTTGCCCAAACTAGGCATCTGGCAAATGGACCTTTTAAACTGAATTCACAACAAAAGTCGCTGGTAATTAACAACTCATCCATTCCATTATAGTAGCTTAAAGGAGGTTTCTAGTTTGTAAAACAGTTAGAGGTTTGGTGGTGGGCGGGATGCAATATCCAGAAATCACCTGGATCAGTAACAGGCAAAGCTTCCATCTCCTCATCAAAGCTGGCCACCTTCATGCCCACGATGCTTTCAGCTGTTCTAATGATCCCTGTGGACTCAACCCTGCCCATTCCTCCAGCCAAGGGTATTTAGTTTCCTTTCACTCATATCCAAGCACCTAAAAACAAGCTTCCTTTGTGACCCAGTCCCTTCCTGGCATTGTCTAGTGAAGACAGACACCCAGGCTCAGAATGACCAGCACAATCAGAGTTCTACTAAGCCCCCAATCACTCTTTCCAACTCCTTCCTGACCCTGGACCTTCTAAGGGAACTAACTCCTGAAACTCTCTCCGATTTCCAATTCCAATGCTAGAATTCTCACCTGGCAGAAAAGCCACAGTCCAGGATCCTTGGACATACACTGATCAGCTTGTCACATGTACAGATGAGTTCACTGTGCACTGTGTATGAATTCTGCCTCACTCCTCCTGGATTGTGACATCGGGCCCGGATGATTGCCCACCACTTGAATGTACCTTCTCTTGTCCTTTCTTTCTCTCTTCCCTTCTCTCTTCTATCACATTTCTCAGTTTCACCCACTTGACATTCATTGAGAAGTGTTGGGCCCCTGTTAAACATTGACCTCTGTCTCAAAACGCTATCAGTGCTCTTACAGAGTCCAGATTTATATACTTAACCAATTTCCCAATCTCCCATTCAAGCAATGTTCTTAAAATAACATTCACAGATGTGTCCAGTGCTCCTACGGAAACAAGCTTTACTCCCAATACCACAGGCTTCTCCTCAGATTGGTTGAGGATTGCGTTTTAATGATATGCTTCCAAATGTCCCCAGTAAGCCCCTTAACATGTGTTGCTCACATCCAAAACTGTGGAGGACACATTCAATCTATGAAATCTCTCAGCTCATGGCTCTCCTTTCCAACCACCAGGGTAACAATGAAATACTCCTATAAAAAACAAAAGGTCATCTTAAAATCCAGTAAAGATATAGATTCATCAGAGGCCATGGCACTTGTCAATAGGTTGCCTTCCTACAGTACATAGGTGCTTTTTTCAAGGTGTCCATCTTTCCTTTTCATAAACACTTGAAAGATGATGATCAACTTTGTGGGAAGCCATGGCAAGGCCTTACTCTTGGCAAATACTCATCCTTGGCTCTCCTACCTACTATTCTTCTTTCTGCTTACCTTCCATGATTCACTTGTCAGTTCTCAGAACTTCAAACAAGGCCTCATAGCAACCCACCTTAGTAACCCTTCCTCCTGATCTCTAGATTTAGACAACACCCTGCTAGATAGATGTTCTTAGAATTCCTGGTAATGGAAAGGCTTTGTAAGAATAACTTAGTTAGACCCCACAGCTGCAGCTAGCTTCCTCCACCTGCAAAGCCCTCTTTCCTTTCCTACCCCTCCCCATATCCTGTTTTTAGAGTATATAACTGGTGTGAACAATAACAATTTTGCCAGCTTGATCAGACCTCTTGACTTGCTGTGCCTCCTTATTTTCTCTCGCATCTCAGTCCTCTCCACAGGGTCTAAGGGGCCCACTTGATTGTCCAGCTGGATTGGACACAACTTAGGAGATCCAAATGCATCCTCGGAACTATGAGTGTTGTTGACTTATTACTCAGTACATAGAATATATATACACATTGTCACTCATTATGACTTTGACCACATTCATACCATACCCTCTCTTTCTCCCCACTCTCCTCCCCCTAGTCCTTTATCCAAAGAGTCCCCATTGTACCCTCAAGGTGTGTGTGTGTGTGTGTGTGTGTGTGTGTTCTAGCATTCATACATGAGAGAAAATGTGATTTTTGTTTTTCCTAACCTGGCTTTTTGAACTTAATATAATGATTTCCAATTCTTTTTTCCTAAAACCAAGATAATATTCATTCTTCTTTATGGCTGAATAAAATGCAACTGTATACACATATTGCAATTTCCTTTGTACGTTCAGCGGGTGACGGACACCTAGGTTGATTCTGTAATTTGGCTGCTGTGAATACTAACAGAGTAAACATATGTAGACTGGCTATCTCTGTATTATATGGACGTATACTCCTTTGAACATATTCCCAGGAATATGTTTGTTTCCTGAGATGGAGTCTCCTGTATAGCTCAAGTTGGCTTTGAACATGAGATACATCTTCTTTAGCTTCCTCCATGCTGGTGTTACAGGTGCACGCCACCATACCTGGCAACTCATGGAATACATCTCATAAAAAATGACAGCATCCTTCTCCTGAACTCCCATCCAAACAAGTATTTATTTGGCCCGTCATTACCGGCATTGCCCACATGCCTTTCAATAAATTCCACATGATTGAAGATGACCTCTTCTATGAGAAAACTCGTAATGGGATCCAATTAGCAGTTTAGAAGATCCGAACAAATAAAACCATCAGGATTTGGATCATCAAAAAATGGGGAAGGCAAGCCAGCAAGATGGCCCAGCAGATTAAGGAGCTGGTTGCCAAGGCTGACGATGAACTGAGTTCAATCCCTGGGTTTCATAAATAGGAGAGAGCTGATTCCTGCACGTTATCCTCTGACCTCCATTCTCCCTCTCCCTTCCTCCCCCCCCTCTCTCTCTCCCTTTCCTCTCTGGCTCTCTCTCTCTCTCTCTCTCTCTCTCTCTCTCTCTCTCTCACACACACACCAAACAAGGAAACAAATGGAATAGAAACATTTTAAATCTCTACTCAGGTGGAATTCATGGATGTTGATCACTACTGGCCACCCTCTGTCACAGACTACATGTGTTCCCACCATGATGGGCTACACCCCCTGAAACTCTAGGATTTTATGTTGCACTTTTTCACAGCAATGAGATGAGGGACTGACACACTTTGCAAAGTTCCAATGCAGTGATTTGTCCATCGAGGTCACAAACTGCAGGCATTACACCAATAGGCCTTCCAGGTGGCAGGTCACTTCCCTTGCCCCAAAAGACAGACCCTCAGAGCAATTCCACGTGGCCAGCTATGAAGAAGAAATGTTCTTAGTCTTTTTCTCCCTCTTTCTGTCAGAACCCTTCTTTGGCTTTATCTTACAGGCCTTCCTTTTTACCCTCTGCTGCTCCTCCAAGCCCACAACTCCCAAATGCATTTCTGATCTGTAGCCTGAATTCCTTGTTCATGAACCTGACATTGTCAATTCCAGCAGTCACATTTTCATGATAAGCTTAA
Organism: Arvicanthis niloticus; assembly: GCF_011762505.2. Lineage (NCBI taxonomy): Eukaryota > Metazoa > Chordata > Mammalia > Rodentia > Muridae > Arvicanthis > Arvicanthis niloticus. The sequence goes on from NC_133434.1 coordinate 10,162,663, forward strand.
GTGTCATGGCTTCTCTGGATGAATCTTAATTGACAAGAGGTGGCTGTATACCCAATGCACAGGTAGGGTAGATTGGTAAGTAAGAAATTCTCTCCAAAGCAAAGGCTGGGAGTGTCATACTGAGAAGCACTATTTGTGTTATGCTATCCTTTAGCGTTATGATGAGAGGATTCCATAAGGGAAAATCATGTTTTGCAAAAGAGACATGTTTTCTCTAGTGAACTTGTGTGTGCAACTTAGGGACGCTTGGAGTAAATATTTTATTAGCAGTTTGGAACAGGGCTACCTTTAGCTCAGTCAGATGCTCTCTTGCAAAATGCTTTGACCTTAATGCATTTTAATCTCTTCCTCCTGGAGTTCCTAAGTGGTGTCTTCTAGGTTGGGAGAGACTGTGCTCTGCAAATCAGAGAAAGTTAAGGGTGTGTGTGTGTGTGTGTGTGTGTGTGTGTGTGTGTGTGTGTTTGCATCTGTGCCTGTATGTATAGCTGGCTATAACTTTGTGTGAATGTCTACATGTGTTTGTATATCTGTCTCTTTCTCTGTGTGTCTCTGTGTGTGTCTGTGCGTCTGTGTTTGTATACCCATGTGTGTGTGCGTGTGTGTGGTATGTGTGTGTTTGTATGTGTCTGTATCTGCATGTCTGTGTCTATGTCTTTGTGTGTGTGTTTGTTAACCTATGTGTGTGTGTGTGTGTGTGTGTGTGTGCCCATTTGTCTGTGTATGATTTGTAAAAAGAGGTCATCCTGTTCTGGTTTTTTAAGCATGCTGGGATCTCTTGGTTTAATTCTATCTGGTAATAGAGAAGAAGGAAGCCCTGGCCAAGCAAGCATGGAAGCCTCGCCTCTGTGCTGACAAGTCTTCTCACAGACAGCCTGGGGGGGGGGCTGCAAACCCAACTTCACTTCTCTCAGGATCCTGTTTCAGTACCAGCCCCCCAGCTGTCTGCAGCTGTGTGCCTTCCAGCTTCTCACAGCTGGCTTTTCAAATAGAAATGGTCTCTTTCTAAGACACTTTACCAGAAGGGATTGTCTCAGTTGCACAGTATGTTGAAACACTATTCTAAAAGCGAGGATTAAAGGAAACGAATTGTCAGATTAAATAAAAAAAAGGTTTCCTGGCCCACTCCGTCCCACATGTTAGGTGCTCCCTTCATGACTGGAAGACTTTTTTCCCCCCACACTCCTTCCTCTGTCTGCCATCTTCATGCAGCACTGTTAGGTAGTTAAAATACTGTAGAGGTATTTTCCCTGGGGAGTTCTGGTAATTTTTATCTGGTGAACTCATTTATGCTTGATGGTATAACCATCTGTGGGCTGAGAAATTTACAGAGACATTTACCCAGGGGCACAAATGCACCTGAAGTCATATGTCTGCACACATAAAGCTTGCCTCAGGGAACTTCCCACCATCAGCCACATGTGTTCAAATGCATAGTTGTACTGTGTAAGAGAAGGGAAAAATGAGTTTAAAGGACTTTTCCTCATGAGCACAGCATGGAAGTTAACTTCCAGGTTTGTAGTAGGTAGGCTGGCTAGGGTTCACTAGAAAACCCACATTAGAAGTCAAGGTGCAAGCCATGCTCCACGCTGGAGTTTCCGTTAGGCCAGAGATTGTTGCTCTCACCAACTCGTCCACAACATATGCTCGGTTCTTATGGTCTTTCCATTTCTCCTTCCTTTTCTCTCCTTGTTATTCCCCCTTTGAACTCCAACCTTTATTTCCTAGTCTCCCCCTTGTATTGTTTTGTTGAGACGGGTTTCATGTAGACCAGGCTGGCTGAACTGAACTTACTTTATATTTTAGGATGATACCGAACTCCTGAACGTCTGATCTTCCTACTTCCATTTCTGGGATTGCGGGGATTTTACAGGGATTTGGAAACATTCTTATTTCTTGTTCTCTCTCTCTCTTCTTCCCTCTCCCCTCCCTCCCTCCCTCCCTCCCTCCCTTCCTCCTTCTCTCCCTCCCTCCCTTCCCCTACCTCTCCCTCCCTCTCCCCTCCCCCTCTCTCCCTTCCTTCCTTCCCCACTTCTCCCTTCCTTCTCCCTCCCTCCTTTCCCTCCTCCCTCTCCCTCTCCCCCTTTCTCCACACACACCCACGTGCATACAGGGATATAAACTACACATGCCTGTTTGTTTGTGTGCTCCTCCTTTTTTGAGGTAGGGTCTCTCCGTGAACCTGCATAACACTGACTTTGCTAGGTTGGGAGGCCAGCAATGCCAAGGGGTCCTCCTATCTCTACCTCCTCGGAGCTAAAACTGTAAGTATGCACCAGCGTACCTGGCTTTTCCACGTGGTTGCTGAGGATCTGAACTCAGGTCCTTGCCCTTAGCTGGCAGTCAAGTTATTAGTTAAACCATCTCCCCAGCCATGACTGACTACAATCTTACAATTCAACCTTCCCTTTGTTGGATAACATAAGGATAAGTCCACTTCTCTAATTCTTTCTAAATAAATAAATAAATAAATAAATAAAATTAAAAAAAATAAAAAAATAAAAAAAAAACCCACCTTTGAAACTGTTTCCCCCTCTGGCTCACCTCTACAAAAGGGAAACCCAGGTCTGAGCAGAGAGAAAGACAAAAGAACTTCTCTGGCAAAGTCATGGGGCCTTCCATGATGAATCTCATCAAAGCCATTTTGGAATCTGGAATTATTTGCCTGCCTCCAAAAAAAAGGTGGAGTCCTGAGTTATTCCTTAGGACTCGGGTTGCTCTTTCCCTGACTGTGGACCCTACCCTCTCTGTGGAGAAACAACATATCAGACATAGGAAAGGAGCAAGTGGGGTAGGAAACAACAAAGGGAGGGAAAACAACAAAGCCATTCTGAGTTTCTAGAGTCAGGGCCAGCCTCCAGAACCATGGTAGGTAATGTCCCCTTGCCTTGCTGACCCTGTGTCCTCCCAAACATCTCTCCTGCCCTTTCCTGCACAGATCTAAGTTCTGCTCCCCCTGGAAGAGCAGATAGCCTTCCAAAGAGCCTTAGTAGATTCTACTTACATTCCTTCTCTGACCTGCTGAGGGGAGGAAGGGTCAGGTGGGACCCAGGGGAATGGGAGGGAGGGCTGTCGGATACACAGCCCTGATCTGACCACAGCTAGTTTGCACTGATTTATTTGAGATCACCTGGAACTGCAGATTGAAATGCCTGAATTCAATACTGCCTCCCCCGGCAGACACCAAACCAACTGACCCTGGCTTCACAATCATTCTAACCTCTTGGCAATATTGGTTTGTACTCTCTTAGACGGTGAACCTTCAACTTCTCCTTCCCTGGTATGTGTTCCGTGTCACTCAAATGCCTTACTGCCTGGGTTCAGATCTCTTCCTCCCTGCCTCTCCAATTCCCGTCAATTATTTTTGATTGCTTGCCTGCCTTCCTGTCTTCTTTTTGTTGTTGTTGTTGTTGTTTTGTTTGTTTGTTTGTTTCAGTATTGGGAATTGGACCCAGGGCTTCACACACATTAGGCAAGTACTCTGCCATCGAGGCACAATGTCTGTATTTCTTTCACTTTCTCAGGAGGTTGTGGGAAATCCAATCGGGAGGCCCTGGGTCTTGTTCAGAGACATGCTGTCACCAAGATGGCGCTAACAAGAAAAGGCAAGATACGGCAAGACGTGGAGAGAAGTCATGGTTCAGCCGATTCTACCCAGAGAACAGAATTCTCTCCCCAGCTCCTCTTCACTCCGTTTGTTGAAGTATCTTCAGAGAGTTAAAAGAGAATTCCCATTCTTAGTATTGTCCCACCAGCCTTTGGCATCAAACTCAGTCTTCAACTATGTCCCTTCAACATCAAAGGGTAATTACTAGCCAGTCATCCCTTGGTGCCATTATGAATGTCCTTCTGGAGACCTTCTTTTCCTTGGCACCACAGCCAAGTAAGTGGTTTAGCTGACTGCCAGCTAGCATTGGTGTTGGATTTTTTTTTCCTAGTTTGGGTGCTTTGCTCAACTTTGTCACTTCTTTTTTAACCACTCTCTAATTTACCTCCTAGAGAGCCCAGCAGGCTTGCCAGGAGTCCCAGTTACAGTGATGACTGTCACCATAGAAGACACACTGAGGGTACCTTAGCTCTCATGGACTGAGTGTCTCTCAAGTGCCTCAATTACACAAGTGCAGTAACAAGAGCAACTTTTGCATATTTAAATATTTTCCACACTTATTGAGAAATCAGAGAATCCTTTGTTCACTGTCTAGAACCTTCTGCTGTCTTGACTGATGGACTCCTCACTGATCCTGTGGATTTCCAGACGTTTTTAACAAAGAAGGATTTTGTGGAGTTTGTCTGCAAGTAGCTTGGCACATCTGCTCTTCGTATGCACTCTTGGTCAGGATGTGACTGCAGTTGCTGAAAACTCTCTGTGGATCAGACACTTAACTAACAGGCTTAGCCCCCAAGATTTCCAGCTTAGCCCCCCAAAACCCCCCTGACAAGCTCACAAGTTGGATGCTACGTGCATTTACAGCAGAGTGCCTGTGTTTGCTAGGACCTGAAAGAAAACAACAGTGTTATTTTTTTCTACCCTGCTGTCCACCACGTAGCATACATCCCCAGCTCTGCACACACTAGACACTCCATTAACAGCAAGGAGTGTACTTTCAAGTCTAGAGTACCACAAGCCATTCCCAGTTTAGACAGTGATGATGATTCTGCAAGAAGCCAATGGGGGACTAAGTCTGTAGCATTCCGTTGCAGATTATGGTGCTATGGCTGGACGCACACTTATTATTATAAAAGAGAGCCCCTAATGTCCACCATCCTCTGCTTGGAGCCCAGATCATGTACCTCTGAGTATGAGAAAGAAGATGTGTGCATGAGTCTGGTACCTATGCAGAAGCCACGGAGATAAGCAAATGTTGGGTATGTGTTTTTTTTTCTATGCCATGGCCCAGTGGCAACTCATTAGTAGTTGTGTGTGTGTGTGTGTGTTAATTTGCTTTCTATTACTGTGATAAAACACCCACCAAGGGTACTTGGGGAAGAAAGGGTTTGTTTCATCTCACAATCCCCAGGTCACAATCCATCTCAAAGAGAAGTCAGGGGATAAACTCAAAAGCTGGAACTGAAGCAGAGACCATGGAAGAACACTGCCTACTGCTTTGTTCTCCAAGGCTTGCTCATCTTGATTTCTTATATAACCCAGGACCCAGTACTCACACCACCCACACAATGATCTGTTCTCCTCCACACCAATCATGAGTCAAGAAAATGCCCCATAGATAGACTTGCCTACAGGCCAATCTGATGGAGGTAATTCCTCAATTAGCCTCCCTCTTCCCAGGTGATTCTATTTGTGTCAAAAAACTAACCAGCACAATAACCAAAACAAACAGAACTAAAAAGTGGGGGGAAAGTCAGCCAGATAATCTGAGGAAGAGTGGTGCTGTTGTTGTGGACTCAGTGTGGCACACATTTGCTGGTAGCTGTTGGGGTATTTCTGAAGGGCATTTCAGATTTCTGTGTGTTTCTATCTGTGCCTCAGAAGTAGATCTACACCTAACTTTAAGTAGATGAGGGCTCTTCCTACAATCCACTGTGGTTAATTGCTTTGGTCTTACAGGGCTTTCTAGTCCCAAGCTGACTTAAGTCTGCTTTCCATCCACTGACAGACTACTGAGTACAACATCTGATGTTGAGACCAGAATTGCAGTGGGCAGGCGAAGGGCATCTCTGAGAATACTTAGAGATTATACCAAAGATGGCTCACGTGGGAAAATGGTCTTTATACATAGTGTTTGTTTCTGTGTTTTCTAGGGTATTTCTTACTTTTCTTATTGCCGTGTCAAAATAACCTGACACAAAGTAACTTGATGGCAAAATGGTTCATTCTGTCTCAAAGTCAGAAGGCATGCAGTCCATCATGTCAGGAAAGGTGTGGTAGTGAAAACATGAGATTGGATGCACTATGCCCACAGTCAGAAAGCAAAGAGAAATGCATTCCGGTGAACAGCTTACTTTTTTTCTTCTTGTGCAGTTCAGGAACCCAGCTCATGAAGTGATGCCATCTACAACTAGTGTGGCCCCTCCCTCCTTTCCTTAGACTCTTCTGGAAACACTCTTGCAAACAAACCCAGAGCTGTTTTTTTCTTGGTGTTTCTAAATCCAGTCAAGTTGGCAGTAAAGACAAAGCATGACATGCTGTGAGAGCCAGAAGAGACAGAGCACAGGAGACAAGTCCTAACATATCAAAAGCTTCAAAACACAGAGGTGGGCACTGCAGAGAGACACGATGCAGCACCCAAGACACAAAGCAAACATGATTTTAAATAAGTAAATTGCAAACTCAGAGTGTGATCCGTCTCTATCTACCTAAGATAAAACCAGACTATGAACCAACACAAAGAGCCAGAGAGGTCGAGTGGACAAAAGAGATGACTTCATTGCTTTGGCAGGACTTCCTGGAACTTTTCTGGATAAAGAACCCATGTTAAGTCCCCAAAGGAAAGAAAATAAGATATTGTCTGAAAGACCTAAGAATATCATTTCACTGTTCACCCTCAAAGCACTCTGGCAATAAGGTTGCTGTGTTAAAATGTATGTGCTGCCCTCTCTGACCCACCCTCTAGAGCCGGTTACTACACATCCACATGGACTCTCTTTGCCATGCTTGCTTTGTGTTATTTTTCTTTCTGGGCTTCTGTGCTTCAGAGAAGCAACATTTTGGGAGGTAAAGTGTTCTAGACCTACCTGATGATTTTGTTCCTTTTGATTCCCAATTAGGAGTCCTGGGCCTAAGCCCATCCCTCTCACTGGTCAGCTTCTTGCTTTACTCAATCAATGGACAGAGGAAGATGGCCAAAATAATTCTCAAAGTGGAAAACCCAAGGAAAAGATGCGATGGCTTTGAAGAGAAGACCATGTGAATAGAGAATGAAACTGAACCAGGAACTCTAATGCAAACCTGACAAATGTAGATTAAAGATGAGATTAGAAGGCTGGCCAAAGAGAAGCCAAGTGCCCTAAGATAGGGGAAGAGAGGAAAAAAAAATTACTACATCAATAACTGTGATTGATTTTACTTCACCGAAGCACAAAGAATACTTTCATTGCTTTCTTTATGTTTTTAGAGTCTTTTAAATTTATTTATGTGTATGTGTGTCTACCTGTATGTGTATGCACACATGCATGCAGGTGCCACCAGACACCAGAAGAGGGCACCAGAGCACCCTGAAGATAGAGTTACAGATGATTATAAGCCACTCAGCATGGATGCTGGGAACCAAACTCTAATCCTTTGGAAGAGAAACAAGTGCTCTTTTACAGCTAAGCTCTCTCTCTAGCTCCCAAAAAAAGGCTTTAAAAAATATCAGGGTTGGAACATGAAAACTGATTAGGAATTCAGACTTTGTAGGAGGAAGAACAGATATAGATGCCTGGTTCTACTTCTCACTAGCGAGGTGACCTCAAACCCATTGCTATGTTATGGGACCTGCCTGTGAAATGACAATAACCACATCTACAGCACAGAAGTGTGTCGATGTGTCAGCGGCCATTAATAATTCTCCTATTACAAGCTAGATATTGATAATTAATTACTATATCCCATATCACACAGTTTGATATAGCAAAGTGTTGATCAAAATCCATTCTGGCTTGGCACTCTGGGCTCTTAGCATGCTCCTCTCAATGTCAGGACTATAAAACACTCAGTTTCCATGTCTGACAAATGACTATAGATTAATGTAAAGGTCAACAATCTTTTGTTTTATTTTATTTTACGTTTTTTTTTTTCTCACATAGGGTAAAAGCAAGAAAAAAAATCTTAACACTTATTAGGAAGTAAAAGAAGTTCTGGAAGCTGGAAAAAGAAAATCTTTTCTCTGGAGATGGGCATGCCTGTCAAACTTTCTTGGCTTGACACATCACCAGTCATAGTCACCTTCTTCTATTCTCTGAAACGGACCAGAACTTTAATCTAAACTTCAATGTCAAGTCATCTTTCTTGTATTGTAAAAAAAAAAAAAAAGTCCACTGAAGATCCAGGTTAGAATAGTTTCTCTCTTAAGCTTCATGAATTACAAACAAGAACAACACAGGAAATGAAGTCTCTTGGTATCTGCACAATGCACTGTCGCTTAAAACGACAACAAAAATCCTGGATTCTCTCCTTGTCGAGATGTTCCCTCTACCGTCTGCTTAAGTGCAGCCCCACTGGCCAAACCAGTGATTTATTTATTGATTTGGAAAATATGGTTAGCAAGATGATTCATCACATGGATGACAGCTACTGGCTTCTCTCTGTGTGCTTCTAATGGGCTCAGGGTGGGGGGAAAGCTTAAATCAAAACCTTCCTAATTACCTACCACAATCCTCTTGGCTGTAGTGATCCTGAGGCTTGAGGAACTGTTTGCTAATGCTATGATCCCAAAGCTCACACTGAACTTGGGTTGTTAAAATGCTCCGGAGGGGACCTGAACCATGGCAGTCAGAGACCTCCCTCCACTCGTGCCAAAATATCCTTCGCCTTTAAGGGCTCTTTTTAATGCCAGAGAGTTCTCTCTGATCCCCCTTAATAAAGTACCCAGGCAGCAGTAGTAACAACGCTTCCATTCCTTATTTGAGATCTGTGCAGTCTCATTAAATTTGATGTGTCACAGAGGGCTTGGCTATGTGAAAGGCAGGCTGTGGGAGCTGGACTGGGGGTTGCCAGCTTTCCTAAGGAAACGTAATTCATTCCGCCTTTTCAAAATGGACGCCCCTCTGGCTTCCTGCTCCATTGATTTCCCCCCCTCCTCCCTATCGCAAGTAACGAGTGAAGGGCCTGCTCAGCCTGCAGATTTAACCCTTATTAACAGCTGTTTAAATTAGAGATGCAGTTTGATGGAGAGATAGGAGCCCCTCAAAGGAAACCAAGATTAAAGCATGCATAAGACTGGAGCTAGGCTGTTGAGACAACATTCCCGCCACCCCCCACTAAGGAGGGGCTGGTGTTGCTGTTAAGTAGTTTATCTAAATAATATGCTCCTGCTTTGCCATGATTAAATATTCGTGGCCACCTCTCCCGCCTTCATTGCCCCCTCTCTTTTGCCATAGTCATAGAAGAAGGAAAATTTGCTGGACTGGGCAAAGCAAAGAATCCTAGGACAATAACCAATCGTGGGCCTGCTTCCTCCTTCTTGGAATTGATCTGAAACTACTCTGAAACCTAGCTGACTCCGAACACCTTTGAGAGCTGGGAGTGAACTACTGGGTTCTCTAGAAGCAAGCCAACCTGTTCTGGAAGCAGAGTCGGCAAGACAGACGACAAGGATCACCCTTCAAGCGCTACCATGGATTCTGTGGGATTATTTCATTCACCAGGCCCACAAGCCAACCTGGAAGCAAAGGGGAAAAAGTTAGGGACAGGATCAGGGTCAAGGAGCATCCACATATCAGACAGACATGTCAAGCTCACAGTCCGACATTGTCATACAGCCCAGGATAGCTACGAATCCTGCCTAACAGAAAATAATAAACGAAGAAATATCTGAAAAAAAAATTCTAGTGATATTTATTTATTTGTCCATTTATTTACCCAATTGCTCGGGTCTCTACTGTGAGCCTTGAACGTCACAATGTTGTGGTGTTGGCAATTTCAAAGGTCAGCAGACCACCTGACAAAAACAATTTAAGGGAGGAACGATCTACCTGGGCTCATGCCTTGGTCCATCATGGCAGGGAAGGCGCATAAAACAGCTGCTCACATTATATCTGTGTTCTGGAAGCAGAGAGCCATGGGTCCTGGCTGCTGCTCAGCTCACTCTCCTTTCTGCATTCAGCCAAGCAGTGATATGTCCCATCTTGTTGATACTAATCTAACGGAAAAGCCTTCCTGGACATCCTCGAAGGTTGGTCTCCAAGGTGGTCTTGAATCCTACCAAGTTGGCACTGAGTACAAACCAGCACACAGTGTAACCTGAACTGTGCTGATACTTAATTCCTCAGCTCTCTGGCTTTGTAAGCTGTAGGAATAGAGATGGTAGTCCTCTGAATTCATCCCTCAAAGGAAGAACATGGGACATCATGATGGGTTTATCACTAGAGAAAACACCTAGCTTTCTCTAGAAAGGATAGCAGGTTAAAGAGGCTATGGCTAGAAATGATGAATCTACTTCAAACTCTAAAGTAAGTCCACATTGATAAAATGTCAACTCCTCCAACTTCCTCTAGACAGCTCCATCTTCCATCTAAACAGGCAGAAATCACCAGATTCAAGGTGACAGACCACCTTTGAAAACTGTCCACTGGAACATAGGTCGAAGGAAGGTCATTCCTTCATACCCATAACTCTACTCTCCTGGCCTTCAGTGGCTAGCTAACTCAAGGATCTAAAAATAAGATGGTCCTGGGTTTAAAGCAAGTTGTGTGCTAGCTGCTTCTCTATTTACGTGTTAGCTAACTGGCTTTTTATTTTATCTTCAAGTTAAATGTGTAAGAAAGGGTTTTCCTTCTGGAGTCTACAGTCTATTGTAATCCCCAAACCTCAATATGCATTTTATAGGGTTTGGTGGAGATTTTTTTTTTTTAGTTATTTTAATTATTTTTAATGACGTGTAGGCATGTGTGTCTGTGTGTAATTTTGTGCATGTGCGTGCAGGTTCCCTCGGAAGCCAGAAGAGGCCATCTGTCATGTGAGGTGGCAGTTGTAAACTACCTCATATGGGTGCTGAGAACTGTGCCCCAATCCTCTGGAAGAGCAGTAAGTACCCTTAACCTCTGAACCATCTTTTGAGACCCCTCACAAGCAATTTTTGCCCTAGAAAAGTAAGTCAGCTCTCTGTGGTCACAAAGTAGGAAATAAAAACAGAAGAAAGCATGACTCCATCCGTCTCTACCACCTCAGTTCATGTTAATGGGTACTACGTGAGTTTTTCTAAGAGGCTTAAAGCATATGCACTATATTATCTGCTCTCCTCATTTTGTTATAAAATACTCAACAAAGGGGATTTAAAGAAGGAAGGACTGTTTTAGCTTAAGGTTGAGCGGATTCAGTTCATCATCGGAGGAAAGAGGCAGGATCCTGGAGTGGCTGTCATTTCCCATCTATAGAAAAAAAACCAGAGTGAGAGACACTCTGGTCCTCAGCTGGACTGAGACCCTGGATCAGCCTGGATCAGCCTGGATCCCACAAACCTTTTCCTCAGCCCTCATACTTGCAGCTCCAGCCTAAGCTCCGCCCCACCTACCTGCTTCTTCCCTCCTCCATCTCCATTCAGTCAATCCCACTCACACCCAGCTGTATCTCATGCCATCTCCCCCTATCCCCTTAATATTCAGCCAGGGACCTGAGCCCATGGGACAGTGTTGTCTATATTAGGTTGGGTTTTACTTCCTCAAGTAAAGCCCTCTGGAGAAGCCCATGCAGACATACCCAGAGGTGTCTTCCAAGCGAGCTTAAGCCCAGTCAAGTTGATGACAAGGTTTAGCAACCATATAGAGTGCTACTAATGGTGTTTTCCTCACAGTTTTGAAGAATTTACAATGTCACAAGAGTTACTCCTTGCTTGCCTTCACCAAGAAGTGACAAATGTTATAAATATAGGCCTTCTACTTTCCCACTAAGGGCCTGCACAAAAGAGAGGAACCAGGAAAATAAACTGTCAGTTTTCGACATACCTCACATCTGGGGCTGATGGGGAGAGGTGTGTGTGTGCAACAGCAGCTGCCAGGATGCTGTGGTTCAAAACAACTGTCCAGGCAGAAGGGAGACTTGGCAGGAATCTCCTCATCAGGATCTCACACTTAAACATGTGTACATAGGGAGAAACACAACCTAGATTTTTCTGAGCAGCCTAGAGCATTCAAAGTCTTACTTTGCAAACATGTACAGCACAGAAAAAGGACACGCGGCAGGAAAAAGGACACACACCATGAAAAAGGACACGCAGCATGAAAAAGGACACAGCGTGAAAAGGACACACAGCGTGAAAAGGAAGCTGTGTAAGTAGCGGCAAGTTTCCTGCCAAACAAGGAACCCTCTCCTCCAACAGCCGGTAGGTGTGGTGTTAGATGGACACACCTGCTCATCTACAACCCAGGGGCCACACACTGCAATAGTCCAGAAGAACTTAAAACAACCTGTAGAGTGATCCAAATCAAAGCAGAGCACGGGGGAAGAACAAACTTGCTCCTGAGGCTTCGGCATCGTCCCAGGAAGGAGCTGCGAACTTGGCGTAGGTTGCTCATTCAATCTTAGGCACAATATTACGGGGCTAATTATCTTTATCTCTCTTCCCACTTTAATGTTTCTTTTTTCATTTACAGATGAGTTGAAGACCCTCCTCGAATCCAACTGGACTGAATGGGACTGAGATTACAGTGTGTATAATTTTGAAGCCACTTTCTTTGCACTTGATAAGACCATCTCCAATTACATGGGGGAAACTTCCAAGTCATAAAGCCATACACTACCAAATTGTGAATAGGGTGAGGAAAAGAACCTTGTTTCTGAGTTCTGTGACCTGTTGCTCAAAGGAGAGGGACAATGTGTCCACTTCAAAGAGCTTTCTCTATTGTAATGACTTTGACTTTTTAAAATAATGTATATTTTCTCTCTTTCTTAAAGATTAATTTTCTTTCTATTTTTTTTTTCCGAGACAGGGTTTCTCTGTGTAGCCCTGGCTGTCCTGGAACTCACTCTGTAGACCAGGCTGGCCTCGAACTCAGAAATCCGCCTGCCTCTGCCTCCCAAGGGCTGGGATTAAAGGCGTGCGCCACCACTGCCCGGCAATTTTATTTCTATTTGTGTGTGTGTGTGTGTGTGTGTGTGTGTGTGTGTGTGCGCGCGCGCGCGCGAACACGAGCCCACAGAAGCCAAAAGAGGAAGGTCAGAGCCCCTGAAGCTAGAGTTAAAAGTGGTTGTGAATTCTAGGAACCGACTTTAGCCCTTGGCAGGAGCAGCCAGTGCTGACCGCTGAGCCATTTCTCCAGCCCCCTGTTGATGTGTAAGTCTCACATTCTCTTTTTATAGCTCTTAATGCAATGCCACGTGCTCAGACACATACTATGCAGCTATGCTGAAAGAAAAAAATATCAATTGTGCAGACCAATCATTTCAACATATTATACACACACACACACACACACACAAGTCCTCTGGCTAAAAACAAAGCCTTCTAGATATAGTCAGCCCATCCTCTTGTCCTTCCTCACAACTTCCCCTGTCTACCTTATATCATCCTTTGGTACAACCCCATCTACCAATCACCATTATGATTGTAAAACACTAAGAAGCCGTTACCAAAGAGAAAAGCAGACGTGGGCAGACATCTTTATAACACAGAAGATGGGTCCTTCCACTTCTTTCAGTGAAAGCAGAGTGTCTAGATCTGACTCTACTTTCCTGATGACTAGCATAGCCTGGATCCCACAAACCTTTTCCTCAGCCCTCATACTTGCAGCTCCAGCCTAGGCTCCGCCCCACCTACCTGGCTTCTTCCCTCCTCCGTCGCCATTCAGTCGATCCCACTCACACCCAGCTGTATCTCATGCCATCAACGAACCTCGTCTTCCGTGCGCTGTGGAATTCTGTCCTGTTTAACGAATAAACTCCCATGGAGCCACAAGCCCGTACCCAGGCATTCTTTCCTCCCACCACTTAAACAGAAACACAGCTTTCCCTTAATTACACAACGAATCTCAAACTGCTTCCCCCACATCCACCTCAAAGAAGCTGCTTTTTCTTCTCCCGTCCCAATTCATGAACAATTACACTTGGTTTCCAACCACGCTTGCAGGGTGTTTGTTCTACAGTAGCTGTGGCGTGATGGGCCTTCATCTTCAGAGCTCCTATTCACTCCTTGATGAACCTGTTGGCCCTTGATACACTGAATACCTGGTCATATGCCATCTGAACATTAAGCTTGTGTTGATTGATAGTGAGGTTTTTAGCCTCTCAGGGTCTCAGTCAAGTCAACATCAATGACGTTTGTTTTTCCTCTGCTTCTAAGCACAAAGCCGGTGGATTTGAAAACTTGGTCCTTGGAAACCAATGGCATCAAGAAGCATCTGGAAACACGTTAGAAAAATTCTTCCCTAGACCCATTCAGAGTCCCAATGAGGAGGAGGACCAATTCATGATCTAACAGGCTCTGGGTGAACCTGAGGATTTGGGTGATATGGGGGTTGATAGTTCCAAAGATGAATATATCGTGGCCCGTGACATCAGTTCAAGTGTTTCTACTCTAAGATCCCTGTGCTTTGAGTGTTTGTTATCGCTATTCTGATTCTTTCATATCTGTTCCTCTGAGATTTATCATGCGTGACCTGGCAGAGTAGAGCTTTCTCGGGTCTCTTTTTGTTTCTTTCCCCCATTGCCGTAATAAAATACACTGACAAAGGCAACTTAAGAGAGGAAAGATTCATTCTGCCTCACAGTCCTAGGTCAGTTATGGAGGGGGAGTCACAGCAGCAGCAGGAACCTGGGACAGCTGGTCACATGGCATCAGTCAAAGAGTGTAATCTAGGATCCCCTATAGGGGATGGTGCCACCCACAGTGGACAGAACTTCCAGCCTCACCTAGTGTAATCAAGATATAAACCCATGGCATGCCCAGAGTCCTATATCCCAGGCAATTCTAGATTCTGTCAAGTTGGGTGTTAATAGTAACCATTATAAGCCCTCAACTTTATCACCTATGAACTCGGATCAACCATTTTCACAATACCTGTAAGCCTGAAACTGTTTTGTCAAATATTATGATTAGAATCTAAGAATATGTGATGGAATCTAAGCTACTTACTCTTGTGTGCTCTTATGCCATACCCTTGGCTTAAGCATGGGCGACTGTGGCTTCACATCAGCCACTCCCTACCCACCTTCTACACTCTTCTACAAGAAGCGGTATGTGTTAGATGATTCTATAGGATGTTGCTGGGTCTGTATTTTCTAGATTTTTCTATCAGAGAAAAAGAATCTCTTCCCTAGCTCTAGTATAAACCCCTAGTTTATACCCTTCTTCTCTGTTTTATTCATATTTATTAGTATTCCCAGCATGCATCTGCTTTCTTCAAGACTTTGATTTCCCACATTTGGAAATAAATGACCTTGATTATAAAAAGAAGATTTCCATCCACCACTCTCCCATCTTTGTGGATGTTCTTCCCGAAGCTGAATCGGGGGTAAGCTTCCTTTTCTTGTATCCTTGGAATTCCCTTCTGTTCTCAGCATGCTCCATAAGTATGCCAGTGAAATGTGCAGGGTCTCTGAGAAGTTCGAGACCGTGCATGGGTAATGGGTGATTGATGATAACGTCATCAGGAATAGATCTCAGAGAATGTGCCAGAGAGCTGAGGGCTCTGTAGATAGCTGGTCTATCCTCTTAGTCCCATGTTGGTTCAGTGTGACGGGAAAGCACCCATTAAAATGGGATGCAGTAAAGATACCAGATGGTGGGAGACTGACAGGAAACAACTATGATGAGCAGAGAAGCAGAACAGAGAGGAGACCAAAACTGTAGTAGTCAGTCAATGAAGTTGGACAGAAAAGGAACTATATTAACTCCCATAGCCAGCAAGAGTGAAATTCATAGGAAGAAAGTCTTTTAGGAGAAAGACTTGGTGTCGTGGGGGCTGTAGGCTCACATCAGCTGCTCCCTGCCTAGCTTCTATACTCTTCTACAAGAAAAGGCATGTGTTACATGGTTTTATAGGATGTTGCTGGGCCTATAACTTCTAGGGTTTTCTATCAGGGAAAAAAGGGAGGGACTTTTCCCTAGCTCCAGTTGAATAAAATAGAGACTCGTATTTGCTCAGTCTGTTTTGTGCCCAGCCCCAAAGTTGTGAAAAGAGGGGGAAGACAGATATTATTGATAGTCCACATCAGAAACAAACAGATGGTCACAGCAAATCCTCTTCTGTCCCCTGTCAATAGCAGATATGCTTTGACCAATGGGCTAAGGAGAAATGGTACGTAGGGACAGAAATAACCATTAGCAAATGGAAGGAGTCAACATTGGAAAGGAACAGAGGCCTTTCTCTGACATTGGAATGGGTGTATGTTTTGTATATGTTCACAAGTGTGCATGTGTGTCTTAATGTAAACAAACATATGTGTAAGACTATATGTGGATGTGGTCACATGCATGTGTGTGCACACAAACACACCCACAGCCACCGATTCTCTGCTGAAAGCTGCAAAAGTATATCACAGTCTGGGTATTCCGGAGCAATAGCTGAGACAGTTTCGTGTGTAAGGTGTTCATGGGGGATCAGCCCATGTGAGAGGAAGAAAGAAGCCCCACTAAGCAGTTGAAGAAAGAAAACTGCAATGCAGGTGGCCCTCACCACCCACTGGAGAACTACAGAGTGTTACTGGCCTGTATCACTTTACATCAGATAGAAATGCTTGGACCAAAGCCCCCAGGCTTTAAGATGCCCGTTGTACTCCATCCCTGACTGTGGCTGCTCAGGTAAGATGTGGTATCAGAAGAAAAGCCCAACCAACTTAACACTGCTGGAGCCTTGTATAACTGCGCCAATGGGTGGATGGCAGTGTTTAAAGACCCTAGTTTTGCAGTGCTTGGTACATAGCAATGGATAACTGAAACTGTGGGCAAAGGTAGTATAGCAAGGACTTGGCAAGTCCTTGAGCCATCAATAGAAGACTACAGGGTCATAATGCAAGGACAACCCAAGGGCTGGTCAAGGATGACCAGAGACTAACAAGTAAAGAGTTGGTGGTCAGAGTGGAAAAAGTACTTGTTGCAAGTCTGAGGTGACTCATGCTGAGATGGACACTGCTGGCTTCTAGGCTCCTAGTGAAACAGAAAATGAGACGTTGGCTGACACAAACAGCCTGGATAAAATAAGACTTCGGCTTTGAGAATGAGAAACACTTTGGATAAGTGGTAGAACTTCAACATTAGGGAAAATGGGGCCACCAGTAAGGACCGTTAGAGTCAGGTGGATGGGACGTATGAAGGCAGACTCATCAGATTTTGATACCTGTTCAAACAGGTTTTTTCATGCAACCCCCTTACAGGATGCTTCTACCATTATGAAATGATAAGCCTTTTCTTGTTAATGATGGTGATAATAACCCAGTCCCAGAGATGATAGAGAGGAGCAGATTGACCATTCCTTTGAACTGCTCTTAAATTAATTTGATTTTATTGTCACTTTCTATTCTTGCCCACTCTTAAGTAGAGAAATTGAGTTGCTTTGAATCATACCTGGTATGTGCTAAATGGTAAATACTTGGTGAATGAGTGAATGAATTGTGAGTGAATGAATGAATGAATGAATGAATGTTTTCCTTGCAACCACTCCCTGCGATCCTGACTTATCTCTCATCAGGACCTCAGCAACTCCTCTTCTCTGTTTTACTCTCCACGCTCCTGGCAAGGGCTAACCCATGATTATATCCACACGGTGCCTCCTTGGCCTCCTGTGAGGTGGCATGTTGTCCATTACAAATCAATCTGATTCTGCTTTTTCTACTCTCCCTGGCTGCATCTCCAGTGCTCGATTCTGCTGAATGAGTGAGCTTGGCTATTAAACACTCATACAAAGCAGAGTCTTTCCTATGTTGTCTCTTCCACCCAAGAGACCAGCTAGTTGTATCCACCATGCATTTGGTGCTGTGCTCCAGAAGTGTAAAGTCTAACCCTTCTACTTAAAGTCAAGCTATTAAATTGCTTTTTGATTTTCTTTTGTCTTCTATTCATATATTTGTGTGATTATCTGTTCTCTCTCTCTCTCTCTCTCTCTCTCTCTCTCTCTCTCTCTCTGTCTCTCTCTCTCTCACACACACACACACACACACACACACCCTGAGGATAGATTCGGATAAGATGTTATTACATCTTCCTGTCTGCAGGAGCTGGAGAGAAAGCTCGGCAGGGTGTGTTCTCTCTTCCAAGAATCCAAATATCAAAAGGCCAGCTTCCTGCTGCTGGGCCGAAGACACTGTGCCTCTTCTTCCTCTCCACCACTTGATCTTGACAGTGCCTTGGAAGCAGGATGAACGATTGTCTCCGTCCTTCTAGTACTGGAAGAGGGGAGAGAAGAAACACGGAGGCTGCAATTTACTTCTCTGCAGGACAGAAGAGGTGCATCCAGCCCCGCCTTTCCTTGTCTACTGCAGACAAATCACAATCAAATGCTCTCACTTAGAAGGCCATTCACAATCTCATAGAGGCTCTTGTTTTAGATAATCACCTTGAGAGCATCCCTAGACTGGAGTACAATACACTGATAGCCTCCCCTGCCATGGAACTTTACCTTTATGAGAATACTCTCTATACTGGCAACCAATCTCATTCCCCAACTCTCTGTGTCTCTAATTACTTGGAGCAACAACCTAACATTGTGATATTTAGATATAGGCCCTCTGTGACTGGGCTATTAATAGACTTTAATGTAGCACCTTTGGAATGAAAATTAACTGTCAGCTGTGGAGCCCAGAGTCAAAGCCGCAATAGTAATAATGCCTTATATGACTTCGAAGTCCGTGCCTTCCCATCACCACTCTACGTGGCTATGTGTCAGAAGTAAGTCGAATATTTGCTTGCCTCAAACTCTAGCTGATGAGATCTCCTAAGACTCTGAGAAGACCAATAGTGCCGTACAGTCACACAGCAGATGCACACACAAAACTAAAGCCTGGGGCTTTGGGCTGCTAAAATAAATCATCTTTGCTTGCATCAAATAGCCCAGAAAATTAGAGATGATGCTGTGGATTCTAGATCTTCCCTTTGAATCAGGACCGCTGATCGCTGCGTAAATCAGCGGATATAGATAGCCCACATCAGGAAAAGAAAAGGTCTGTGGAGGTAGTTCTGAGACAAGCAAACAGGGGACCCTGTGTCGCCAAAAAGCCAACCCAAGCCTCTGGCCCCACCCTACGCTAAACAGAGGGAAACATAAGCAAGGCTCTGGGGCAGCCTGATCTGGTCATGCTGTTGCCTGAAGCCTTCTCCTTAAACTTCTTGTGTTGCAGTGAGAAGAATAAACATTATGATTGACAGGTCCCCGAAATCACTCACATGAGTACGTTCATTTGCTCACCATTTCCCCTCCTCATCTTTTAAATTCACAACCTCCCATAGCGTGTTAGTGTTTGATGGCAGTATTAAACATGATCAAAAAGTTGCATCTAAAACTGATGTTAACGAGCGGGCTGGGGAGATAGTTCAGTTGGTGAAGTGCTTGCCTTGCAAGCGCAGGAACCTGAGTTTGATCACCAGGACCTTCACAGATAAAACCAGGCATAGTGACATACACTTGTGATACCAGCACTTGGGAGGCAGCAACAGGCAGGGTCTCTGGGGATTAATTGGCTAACCAATGTAGCCTGATTGACAGTAACAGACCCTGT
>NC_133434.1:10186962-10189462 GCF_011762505.2 Arvicanthis niloticus
CCAGAGGACTGAAATTTAGGTCACAGCATTCATATTGAGTAACTTACCACTACCTGTAACTTTAACAACAGAGAAGCCAACACCCATTCCGGTTTCCACAGGCCCCAACAAGTACATATGCCCACATATAGACACATATGTATATATCATTCAAAATAAAATAGATTTATCTTTACCCAAATAAAAGTGATTTGTGCCTATCATGAGGGATGTCACCATTACAAAACGTTTTCAGAAAACCCTCATGTTTGCCCACATAACCAAGCAAACCCAGCTGAATTTCCCCGTTGGGCTCCTAAAAATTCTTCCTCCATTTTCTCCATTCTGCCCTGGGATTCTGGAGACTGCTCTCTGTGGGATCAGCCATAATTTTCTCCCTGTATCTGTCCAAGAGAAGGCAGGGGCTGGAAACACGAGGGCAAATGGTAAGCAAGGAGGGGGTATTTGTTCCGTAGGTGCATGCACACATTTGTGCATGTGTGTTTGTGTGTGTGTGTGTGTGTGTGTGCATGTGTGTGTGTGTAATTACTCTTCCTCAGGCCTTGGTGGTCACAGTTCCAAGCTTTGGCTTGCCTACTCTGTGAGCACAACATTTCTAGTTGTTCTATGTGATTGTTTGAATGATATGGTCCCATAGGCTCATATATTTGAATAGCTGATCCCTCGTTGATAGAACTAACTACTTGGGTAGAGTAGAAAGGTGTGGCCTTGTTGGAGGAATGTTGCTGGAAACAAGCTTTAAGGTTTCAGAAGCCCATGTCATTCCCAGTCATCGTCATCTTCATCATCACCATCATCTCTCTTCCTCCCTCCCTTCTTCCCTCCCTTCTCCATCTTTCCACCTCCTGCCTATAGATCAGATAAAAGCTCTCAGTTACTTCTCTAGAGCCAGACCCGCCTGTCTGTTATCATGCCTCCCACCATGATACAAACCCTCTAGAACTTGGAGCTCCAAGCTAAATCCTTTCTTTTATAAACTGTCTGATCCTGTGTTTTGTCATGGCAATAGAAAGTTAAATGGGACAGCTTACCTTAGTCCTCCCAACACCCCTTTTACAAGAAGTCCCTTCATTAAATTTCCTCCAGCATCTTATTTGAATGTGCTGTCTGACTTTGTCCCTGCCTGCCATCTACATTAACATCATCAGGAGAAGTGGATATGAATACTCCAGATTCACACTATTCCTCATGGGCTTCTTATAGGTCACCTTTCATGATCTGAGCACACTGGAATCCTATTTCTTTCTAAAGAGTGGATTCTAAACTCATCTATACATCTAATTCATCCTGGTCTTTAAAAAAAAAGACAAGGGACTCAAAGCACGTAAAATACACTGTCTTGAAGCTTGTAAGTTATTTTCACCATTTGAACTTACTTTAGGTCTCCTGCCAAATCTCTCTTATTGCGATTTCAGACATTGTGTATACAGGTGCTTGAGGAAAGTCATTTGTGTTCCCTCAGCTAGCCTCCCCTGGGGAGGAGAGAGAGATAAAAAGGGCTTTGCCAAACCTTCACGTTGTACAAGATGAAGCCCAAGAGAGGAAACTCACCACTGCTCAAAAGAAAGGGGGTGAAACTGACACAAGACAGGATGTTAAGGGAATGTAGGTCTTCATTAGTCTGGTGTCTGCCAGATGCTGTGTTAAATACTGGCTGGACATCCTTTCTCATATCAGCCACACAAGGCTAGGGTTTTGGCACAATTCATCTACAGAGGAGGAAATTGACAAATCTGAGATAGAAATCCATCCCATGAGTTCAAAGTCCCAGATTTCTGTCTGTCAGTCAGGGAGACAGGTGGAGCCATAACGACTGCACGGAGCTCAAGTCCCGGGAACAGGGCCAACAATCAGAGAGCAGCTGGATTCCTTTAAGTGTCCAAATAATACCTGGTGTTAGTTTGAATGAGAACATCCTCCATGGGCTCAGAACACTTGGTCCCCTATCAGTGGTGCTGTGGGGGGAAGGTTGTGAGGCTTTATTGATGGATAGGACCTTGGTGGAGGATCTTAATGTCACTGGGGGTGGGTTTTTTCTCTTTATAGTCTTTCCCTGCTTCCTGTTTGCTCTCTGTTTTCTTCTTTCATTTGAAGGTGTGAGTCTTAGCTTCCTGCTCCTGCAGCCATGACTCTTCCCAGCCACGCTAGACTCGTATCCTTCTGAAATATAAGCTAAAATAAACAGAAATTTAACTAACACACACCTCAATTCAAACAGTTCACATCATGGGGGATTAAAAAAAAAATCCAGACGTGTCGATTGAGCCAGTTTTGTTTAAAGAACTGGCAGAGGAGTAGAGAACGAAGGTGTTCATCAGGAACACCTAAGTGGAAGGCAGGAGTAGTCACACGGAAGGAAATGGTCTCTGGCACTTCAGAGCTGGAGGCTACAATGAATGGGTGTCCTGAACTGTTAGCTTCCCTTCAGGCATTCATTTACTCATTCACCAAAATAATTATTGAGTCAAGAACTATATGTGGTCAAAAGGCAAAGTCCTTG